>NC_079212.1:37549236-37849236 GCF_029633865.1 Lampris incognitus
CATATATCCAAACTAAACACATATATCCTGACTAAGAACACATACATCCAAACTAAGAACACACACACACACACACACACACACACACACATATATATATATATATATATATATATATATATATATACACACACACACACACCCACATGCATATACATACATACATACATACATACACTACCGTTCAAAAGTTTGGGATCACCCAAACAATTTCGTGTTTTCCATGAAAAGTCACACTTATTCACCACCATATGCTGTGAAATGAATAGAAAATAGAGTCAAGACATTGACAAGGTTAGAAATAATGATTTTTATTTGAAATAAGATTTTTTTTACATCAAACTTTGCTTTCGTTAAAGAATCCTCCATTTGCAGCAATTACAGCATTGCAGACCTTTGGCATTCTAGCTGTTAATTTGTTGAGGTAATCTGGAGAAATTGCACCCCACGCTTCCAGAAGCAGCTCCCACAAGTTGGATTGGTTGGATGGGCACTTCTTTGAGCAGATTGAGTTTCTGGAGCATCACATTTGTGGGGTCAATTAAACGCTCAAAATGGCCAGAAAAAGAGAACTTTCATCTGAAACTCGACAGTCTATTCTTGTTCTTAGAAAACGAAGGCTATTCCATGCGAGAAATTGCTAAGAAATTGAAGATTTCCTACACCGGTGTGTACTACTCCCTTCAGAGGACAGCACAAACAGGCTCTAACAGGTACTATTTAATGAAGATGCCAGTTGGGGACCTGTGAGGCGTCTGTTTCTCAAACTAGAGACTCTAATGTACTTATCTTCTTGCTCAGTTGTGAAACACGGCCTCCCACTTCTTTTTCTACTCTGGTTAGAGCCTGTTTGTGCTGTCCTCCTCCACCTTTCCCAAGGTGTGGAAAAACACTTCAAAGTCACCAAGTCTAGCAAAAGCCCTGGATCTGATAATATCTGTGGCCAGGTTCTTAAAACCTGTGCCGAACAGTTGTGTGGAATCTTTCACACTATTTTCCCACTATCCCTTCAGCAACAGAGGGTCCCTAAATTATGGAAACATTCCACAACTGTACCAGTTGCCAAGACTGAAACCCCTGTGACATTAAATGACTATAGGCCAGTAGCGCTGACATCTCTAATCATGAAGATATTTGAGAAGCTCATTAAAAACGAGGTTGTACCGCAGGTGGAGAAATCCCTTGATAAAATCCAATTTGCATACAGCCCTGATAGGGGTGTACAAGATGCCATGAGAACACTATTACATTTTCTGTGCCGCCATCTTGAGGGGACATATGCTCATGCCAGGCTGTTGTTTATAGATTTCCCCTCAACCTTTAACAAGATCCAGCCACATCTGTTAGCGGATAAGCTAATTCATCTTTTCAAACTGGATCTTAATCTAGTTAGCTGGATACTGGACTTCTTGACTGATAGGACCCAGTGTGTGAGGGTTAATGGCTCTTTTTCCAATCAGGTGTAGTCTTCAACCGTTTCCCCTCAGGGTTGTTGTCTCCCCCCATTACTCTACATCTTGTACACCAATGACTGTCGCAGCAATCGTACCAATAGACACATATTCAAATTTGTGGAAGCTTCACTGATTCTAAGTCTTCTTGAAGGGGAGGAGGAACAACACGGACCTGTGGTTGATGATTTTGTGTCTTGGTGTGATGAGTCCTTTCTCCACTTAAATGTGTCTAAAACTAAAGCTATGATAGCCAGTTTTAGGAAGACTCCTCCTAGTCCTGTACCAACCAGCATTTAAGGTGCTGACATTGAGCTTGTGGACAGCTACAAGTATCTGGGGGTTGTTCTCCACAACAAACTGTGCTTTGAAACTCACGTTGCTTCCACATCACAGAAGGTCCAACGAAGACTTTTTTTCCTGAGGAACATGTGGACATTTAATGTCTCCTCCCAGATGATGACTCTTCTTTTATACAAGTTTCATTGAAACAGTTTTAATGTACTGTATTGTTGCTTGGTTTGGTAATTCGACTCTGGCCAATAAAAAAAAGGCTTGATATACTCATCAAAGTAAGTATTCAGGTAAGATCTCAGGGAGAAGTCAAGCCCACGTTACTGACCTTCATAATAGGAAGGTGTTCAGAAAGGCTTCTTCCCTTCTGGAATGCCAAGGTCACCACCTTCGGCCACAGTTTGAGCTGTTACCCTCAGGTCGTCGTTTGAGGATGCCCTGTATTAGGACTAAGAGATACAAGGCTTCCTTTGTCCCCACTGCCATTCAATTGTTAAATAGTAAATAGTATTCGTCGGTTGTCTGCAGATCGCTTGTTTCAATGGTCTGTATGTTCAAACTCCTTTGGTTCTCATTGTCCGCTATGTCCTGTTGTTGTTGTTTTTTTTGGGTTTTTTTTTTGTCCATCAGTGATGTGTCAGCTCTGCCTTGGTGTTTGTATGTTTTGTCTTGTGAATATATACTAGCTGCAAACTAAATTCACTGTAAGGGACAATAATGATACGTTGACTTTGACCCTTTAGTATTTCATTAAGTACTGCATCTTCCTCTCTATCTTCCCTACCTTTTGTTCCCTGTCCTTTCTCACAGCTCTCTCTTTCTTCTATCTCTGTCGCATACCACTCTCTCTCTCCCCTTGCGCTGACTCTCACACTGATCTCATCCATCATCCACAGCCTGTGCTAATGCTCTCTCTCCCTCTCTCTCTCTCCTCTGCAGTTCTCAGGTTGTGGCGATAAGCTCCTCTCTGGGACTCTCAGACCATTATGCGGCGTCTCGCAGCCACTGTATGGGGAACTGGACCATACACACACACACACACACACACACACACACACACACACACACACACACACACACACACACACACACACACACCAATGCACATGCATACACAAAGAAACACACAGGCACGTGAACAAGCATGTGTATGCAAGAACACATGCACACTCACACACAGAGACTCATACACAAGCCCACACATTAAACTGCTATGACACACACACAGCAGCCTTAAGCACATAGACTTATGAAAACTAGTGCACTTAAACACATATGCATCCACATGCACATACAAACAAACACACACACATGTCCAGAAGCCGCACAATCAGACAGAGATGCCAGGCAGACACACGTGAAAACCGCCGCCAGTTGATGTTGTGCAGTGACATACTAGAAATGGTGTCTGTAAAATGAATATGAGAAGCAAGGGGAGGAGGAGAGGAGGGGACGGAGATGTCAATAGGTGAGAAGATAAGAAAAGTGGAAAGGGGAGAAGAAAAGATATAAGGGAGACGAGATCAAGATGTAAATGAACTAAATCGGGGGTGGCTAACCATGTGCCACGGAGAGCCATGTGTATGCAGGTTTTCATTCCAGCCGGACTCCACGCCAGGTGATTTCACAGATTAGCAACCCTTCAACCAAAGAGGAAGAATGTATCAGTGAAATCCCCTGGTGTGGAGTCGGGTTGGAAAGAAAACCTGCATACACATGGCTATCCATGTCACATGGTTGGCCACCGCTGGACTAAATGGACTGCATTTTTGTATAGTGCTTTTCTGGTCTACCAACCACACAAAGCACTTTGCAATGTATGCCTCACATTCTTCTATTCACACACACACATTCATTCACTGACGGCAGATGGATGGAGATGAAAGGAGGAAAGAGTAAATATGGAGAGGAGGGGAAGTTAAAAAAATCTAATGAATAGCAGGATGACACCAGACACAGAAACAGCAGGTTGACTGGAGCCAAAAGGAAACACATTCACACACTCTCACGGTTCAAATTACAGGGGAGCTTGGGCCCCATTAAGATTTGGACCCCCAAAAGAAGTAAAAACAACAGGTTGTGTGTGTGTGTGTGTGGGGGGGGGGGGGTTGAAACATCTATATATCTTTCTCACCTGCAACTGAAAATATTACAATATATTTCCTATATTCATGCCTGGAGGAATCTTGCGATACAAATTCAGATACCCTAAACCGGACCATATATTTTTTCTTCACCTTGATGTTTGTTGAATGTCCTGTCTACTTGCCTCCCACCCACCTCTGCAGCAGCTCTATAGACCACTGCACTTCCGCGTTCGAACGTTAGAGCAGGGGGAGCTAGAGGGGGATAGAAGCCGGCAAGTTTGAACACGGTTTAAATGGCTAACTATGTCACTACGTTGGCTGCTGCGGACAAGAACCGATATATACTGTCTGGTGGTGTGATGGTGTCTCTTTTTTTGGCACTGTGAAACCGCCTGATCTTCTCTGCCCCCGCTGAACTACGGCGATGGGGGAATATAGAGGGACAGTAGTCTGGGTGCATGGGGTCCTTTGCATTACACCCTGAAATGATAAAAGGCAAAAATTAAATCACACATCATGACCTAGAGCAGCCATGGGGAAAAGACATAGGAACTAGGCTACATTTTCAACAAATATTTGCATTTTATTCAATTATTACTTTTTACTGGATTACACATGACTGCATACAATGATGCATGATATACTACTCAATAAGGATGACAATAATAATGTGATAACAATGTTTGCATTTTAACTGGGTAAGGGAGACTGGGGTAGTTACCCTTTGTTTCTAGGAAAGATAAACAAAATTGAGCATGTGACCAAATATTCAGGGGGGAGGGACCATTTTATGATTTTTAATGGATAAAAATACATATGGGTTTGAAGAATGTGATCCCATTCAGACAGGTTTAGCTAACTGTGGAATTCCATATAGCCACCGGCTCAACCTGCGCCAGACCAAACTGTTCCAGGGAGGGAGAGAGAGGGGAAGGGGAGGAGGTGAGGGAGGGGCCAGAGCAGGTCTTAGAAAATATGAGTGGAGGAGAGAAGGCAAGGGGAGGGGAAGAAGGAGATGAATCAACCTACCCCGCAACTGAGTTTCACATCTAGCTGCTACAGTGTAGCTGAAGAGAGTCTGGTGAGGGAGACTACAGTGTAGCTAACATTATGTGGGTTGTAGCCTAGCTAACTCGGCTACATCTTGTTCAATGTAGCTAGCCTATTACACTGACTAAATTCGTTTTCCCATCTGGGCCCACCGATCTATTGGCATTCTAACTTGAAATTTTGGTGATTATAAAATGTAGAATAGACGTAACCTATTATTAGCTAGTTAAACTAGCTAACATTACCAGTGATGAAGTGCAGACCACAGACGTAAACATGTTTGCTGTCAGGATCCCAAAATTGTCCATCCTTGTCTTTCCTTCTGATCGCCTGGAGCCATTTCAATCGTTTTTCTCCCTCCTTCTGCCTTTTAAGCAATACTAAAAAACGAATATTTGGGTTGTTTTTCTTGTTAACAGTACAGTCCACCACACAGCAACTTTTGGGCATCTTAGCTACGGCTAGGTTGTGTATCTAATACAGTGTGGCTTGGCGGCTTGGGTTTTCTATCCCCCTCTCCTGGCGTCCTGTTGTCAAGGTACCCGGAAGTGTTCCGGTGGTCTATGCTCATGTGTTGCGCGAGCCAATGGGGACGCTGGTTAATGTAAATAGCTAGCTAGTTATCTAGCTAGTTTAATACACTTTACTTTCTTACTTTCACAGATTCTAAACTAGAATGTGTCAAATGTCTACGAATTAATGCTAATGTTAGTTAGTTTCTAACTTTTGCCTTAAGTTACAGTGTAGCTATCTAACGTTAGCTAGCTAAAGCTAGCGTTTGCCTTACCTAACATTAGCTAAATGCTAGCTAGCTGATAGCGGGCTCTTTCTTTCCAATGCTGGCTAAATAGCCAGCTAGCTGTGCCCATTATTAATATGAAATGTCATATATTAACTAATGTTGGCTAACACTACTGCTCGCAGTGATAGAAAGGAGGATTAGCTGTTGCTATGTTTTGACATCAATATAGAGTTTATTTTTATTTATTTTTTTGTGGCTGTGGTGGATTATTAGTCTTTTGCCTTTTTGATAATAGCTTTTATGATAGCCACCCCCTTTGTTTTCACTCAGGACTGCAGGAGATTTCCCTGGTTGGGTAATCGTATCGAGCAATATTAAAATCTGTTTCTTGAAGGCTGAGTAATTGTATGTATGACAACTTTATTGAACTCATTAGATTTATTCACAGATTCAATAAGAGCAAGAGGAGATATCTAGCACTTATTTTGTGCTACAATAAGAGCACGTTGAAAGGTGCAAGAATTAGGACTTAAAGATCATAATGCAGCCTGTATTTACTGTGGTTGCCCTGCAGGCTAAATACTGAGCAGGATAGTATGGGTAATGGTGCGTTTTACGTTTATGTGTTGTTGTATTAAGGAGGGAGGTCAGAATGACAGTTGGCAGGCAGGAGGAAGTCAGAAGGACAGTGAGCAGGCAGGACCTAGTAGCAAAGAGGTGAGTTACAAAGGAGACTGCACTTAAATATGTATGCTGTCATACCAGATATTTAGGCAAATAGTACTTTCAGAAACTGATGGGATGCACAACAGTCATAACCTACTGTTCTCAACTAATATGTAATTATTATGTTAAACAAGCAAGATACTGTAAGACTTCAGTTCACTTAAGCATGTGCCTGCACTGTACTGGGTTCCCTTTATGCCTTGGAGAAAAAGTTGACACCCCCAAAATTGTCCCTGTATAATTTACACTCTGCACACTCTCATGGCCACAGTGTGATTATTTATTTTTAGTGTGTGTGTGTGTGTGTGTGTGTGTGTGTGTGTGTGTGTGTGTGTGTGTGTGTGTGTGTGTGTGTGTGTGTGTGTGTGTGTGTGTGTGTGTGTGCCTGCCTGCCTGCCTGCAACATGAGCTTTGCAAGTCCATTGAATAGGTGTGAAAGGGCTCAAGCCCTTCAGGAGGAAGGATACACTTGAAGCAATATCACATTTCCATAACGGTTCCCTTTGAAGCCCCATACTCTTATTGAGACGCCATTGTCAGACATAGTCTTTCTTTATAATCCTCTCCACAGGTGCAAAACAGTCAAAGGTTCATTTAAAAAAAAAGCCAAAGTGTAGGTTTGGCAGCATTTTCAGACTTATCTCTCTGTCTGTCTCTCTCTGTCTCTCTCACTTTGTCTGTCTCGCTGCTTGGTGTAAAACACATATCAGAAGATAAATTAATGTATGTGTTCCTCATTGTCCAGATGAGCCACTCCTTATTCTATCTGCCTGCAATCTGATGCCTAAACTAAGCCCTTTCCAAAGAGGGTTTCCTGCTGATTGTGTCACCATCTTAACTGCCAACATAGAGCTCCAAGGCCAGGATTTGCCTCTGAGGTTGAAGCCACTATAACGAGCGGATTGGCACCTTTACTGAAGCTGGGAGTGCTCGACCACCTCGATCTGCCAAATTTGTCTTGTAGACTTCAATTCGGGGATGCTGGAGCCTATCCCAGCAGTCACTGGGCGGCAGGCGGGGAGACACCCTGGACAGGCCGCCAGGCCATCACACAAGGCCAACATGTGCATGTATGCATGCACACACGCACGCGCACGCGCGCGCGCGCGCGCGCGCGCACACACACACACACACACACACACACACACACACACACACACTCATACCTAGGGGCAATTTGGCATGGCTGATTCACCTGACCTACATGTCTTTGGACTGTGGGAGGAAACCAGAGCACCCGCAGGAAACTCAGACAGACACGGGGAGAACATGCAAACTCCACACAGAGGATGACCCCCAAGGTTGGACTACCCCGGGGCTCGAACCCTCAACCTTCTTGCTGTGAGGCGACCGCGCTAACCACTGCACCACTGAGCCGCCTTCATATTTTCATGTTTCTAACATTAAAACATGAAACAAGCAAGAAGCAAATGGTGTGTTGTGCTTGTGTGTATGGTGGGTTTTGTGTGTCCACGTGTTATATATATCTATATATATCTATATATATATCTCCATCCATTGTCCGAACCGCTCATCCTGCTCTCAGAGTAGCGGGGATATTGGAGCCTATCCCAGCAGTTATTGGGCGGCAGGCGGGGAGACACCCTGGACAGGCCATCAGACTATCACACAGGGTCAACATATACACACACACACACACCCACACACATTCATACCTAGGGACAATTTAGTATGGCCGATTCACATGACCTACATGTCTTTGGACTGTGGGAGGAAACCAGAGCACCCAGAGTATACCCACGCAGACATGGGGAGAACATGCAAACTCCACACAGAGGACGACCCGGGACGACCCCCAAGGTTGGACTACCCCAGGGCTCGAACCCAGGACTTCCTTGCTGAGAGGCGACCGCGCTAACCACTGCGCCACCATGCCGCCTCTATCTATCCATCTATCTATATATACATATATATATCTATATATCTATGTATATCTATATATATATATGTATATATATATGTATGCTCTCTGCAACTTGTACTTGTATTGTTACAAAGCTGTTGTGTGTGTGCATGCACTTCTTAAAATCATACAATATTACCTTCTTCACTGCCAAACAAAAAACACTGGTTATGGCTAAAATCTGGGTTTTAGCTTTCAATGGTGTTGTTCAGTTGGTTAAAGTTTTCAAAGATCTTGTTTTGTCCTCTCTGCTTGTTATCCACGACAAATTAGCTTTTTAATCAAACTCATACTGCTCTGCACAGTACAATTTTGCCTTGGTAAGTCAGCCTTGATAACAACCATTGAAATGAGAAACTTAATATGAAAATTTTCATGATGTTTCTTGATATTTATATAAAAACCCAAACTGTATTAAAGTATTAAAAATGAAATTTGTGTGTGTAAACAGCACATCTTTGAGATTATAACTCCTCAACTTTTTTGCCATATTTCTTTGTTCTTGATTTCAGTTCAATCTTTGCTAGAAAACATGTTCCCATCAACAATTAAACCAACAATTATATTCCTTTGTCAACTCGGTTTACCACCACATGGACTCCCTTTCACAGTTTCAGCCAATCTCTGAAGATTTCCAAGGTCATGATAAACAGTTTTTGGGGAATTTCTGACTGATTCATTCAATCTAGAATGATTTCCTGGGGCAACCACCCAATCTGTCTGTAATTCTTCTATAGACCTGCTACTCTCTACCTGTCCAATTTCTGAAAGCCCTGTCAGTACGAATGAAACAGCAATATCCCTCCAAAGCAGAGTATGACAAATCACCCTAATGAAAGCGCAGTATGGCCAGCCATTTTCTATTCATCATTAAAGGATGACTGGTTATGTTGGCTCCCTATGCCCGGCTTCATACTACACATTCCCTCATACAATGAAAAGGAAGTTCATTGTGGCAAGCCAATTACTGACTTTAATGAAAAATTACTACTACTACTACTACTACTACTATTACTACTACTTTTGGCTGTTCCCGTTAGGGGTCGCCATAGCAGATCATCCATTTCCATTTCTTCCTGTCTTCTGCATCTTCCTGTGTCACACCAGCCACCTGCATGTCCTCTCTCGCCCACATCCATAAACCTCCTCTTTGGCCTTCCTCTTCTCCTCTTCCCTGGCAGCTCCATATTCAGCATCCTTCTCCCAATATAACCAGCATCTCTCCTCCACACATGTCCAAGCCATCCCAATCTTGCTTCTCTTGCTTTGTCTCCAAACTGTCCAACCTGAGCGGTCCCTCTAATATACTCGTTCCTAATCCTGTCCTTCTTCATCACTCCCAATGAAAATCTTAGCATCTTCAACTTTGCCACCTCCAGCTCCGCCTCCTGTCTTTTCGTCAGTGCCACTGTCTCCAACCATATAACATAGCTGGTCTCACAACCATCATGTAAACCTTCCCTTTAACTCTTGCTGGTACCCTTTGGTCTAAATCACTCCTGATACTCTTCTCCACCCACTCCACCCTGCCTGCACTTTCTTCTTCATCTCTCTCCTGCACTCCCCGTTACTTTGGACAGTTGAACCCAAGTATTTAAACTCATATGCCTTCATCAGCTCTACTCCTTGCATCCTCAACATTCCACTGTCCTCCCTCTCATTCACGCATAGATATTCTGTCTTGCTCCTACTGACTTTCATCCCTCTTCTCTCCAGTGCATACCTCCACTTCTCCAGGCTCTCCTCCACCTGCAACCTACCCTCACTACAGATCACAATGTCATCTGCAAACATTATAGTCCACGGAGACTCCTGCCTGATCCCGTCCGTCAACCTGTCCATCACCATTGCAAACAAGAAAGGGCTCAGAGCCGATCCTTGATGTAATCCCACCTCCCCCTTGAACCCATCTTTCATTCCAACCACACACCTCACCACTGTCACACTTCTCTCATACATATCCTGCACCACTCCTAAATACTTCATACTGACTTTAATATATATATAGCATTTTTTTCCAAAATCGTCAATGGTGTTGAGTGCTCGACTAATGAGTGGAATATCAACACGGATATAGGAAAAAAGATTTTAATGCATAGCAGATTTTAATAGCAGATTTTAAGATTTTAATGCACTGCTTTGCATTAAAATCTTTTTTTCCTATATCCGTGTTGATATATATATACATATATATAAAAGCCTCTTTGATCAGTGTGTTTCCAATACAGTGTTACATACATTTTATGTGGAAACAGGTGTCAATATACCCTGCCTTGTTCTAAAAAGGAGCAAGGCAAGATACAACAGATCGCTCCATAACTATGAAAATCATATGATTAAAAAAAAAACAATTAACATGTAGTTCAAATTAAAACATATTAGCTCACACACCTCTCCAATGTCCTTTCATATGAAAAGACTGGTTATTTACAATTTTGTCTATGTTAAATACAGTTCTCTATTTAGACATAGTTAAATCAGTTAGCAAGACTAAATTAAAACCTTGTATAGGGATGGACTGTGACTACATTTATTAACCGGCTGTTTTTGTGCGACTATGTTTAGAAAGCGAATATTTTGACATCGGTTCCATGAACAGCTGATGTTGTAATATAAAACTGTTGGCGCCTATTCATTATGGAAGAGCTCCAACTCGGCCGACCGACCAATGGTGAAACTCCATCACTCACTCAGGTGCTCACTCATGGACAACCGGTTGTGTAGGGCTGGGCCCCCTGTTGCGGTCCCGCCAAAAATCCTGTTCAATATTCAAACAAAAATGCACAGAAAACCCTCTTCTTCTTGTTTAATGAATCACAGCATTTGTAATGTTATTTCCACTTCCACACTAAATTCAGTGACTTTGTAATTCTTATATATACTATGTGGGGGTTGAAGACTTATGCAAGCATTATCTTTTAGTTTTTAATTTATTTACAAAATTCAGTGAAACATAACTTATTCTGGCTTTTGGAACATGCTGTTAGAGCTTATGGGTTCACAAAAATAATATTGTTCAGGGACAGATGTGTGAGTATCTTTTATAATCAAGAAATTAGTGATGACTGTCAAGGGCGTTGAATACTTTTGCAAGGCACTGTATATAAATATATACACACACACACACACACACATATATACACACACACACAAATATATATATATATATAAAATATATATATATATATATTGATTTTCCACTCCTCGTTAGTTGAGCACTTATCACAACATCATTGACGCTTTCGGGGGAAAAAAATGCTAAATATATATAAGTGTGTGTATTACAATTTTAGAATTTTTACAATTAGTTATAATACTATTAGTTATAAATAAATAATGAGGGAATGCTAAAAGGGTGGTAAAAATTAATATATACATAGACATATTGATTTCCAGTTAATTTTCAAAACTCATGTTAGCATGGTAATTCCAATCTAATTTCAATATCTGAATCTAAAGTGAGAGCCCGAGTCAGCCCTGAATAGTGGATTACTGTGTCAGCCATTATTTTGCCTATGATGAATCATCAAGTAACAATGATCATGAAGATGACATGACCTTTGCCCTCCAGACTAGAATTTGGTGTGTGTGTGTGATCCAGTACCTGATGCCTATTTTTCTCCTGGACTGCCACCTTGCCATGGTGGAGAAGGCTGTGTGTGCCAATGATCTCAAAAGCTATGCCGTCTGGAGCTTGGCTCCAGAGGCAGATAGGTCAAGGGGAGGTTCCAGATGAAGCGCAATCCAACAAAGACCTCAACGGCGGAACTGGTGGAAGATGTCTCCAGGTCACAATGAAAGTGAAGGCAGATGAAGGTTGCAACAGAGGATGGTGTCCAATCGTCTTGGTTCTCCATGCCATTGGACTCTGACCACTCCCTGCCAAGAACCGTGTGGTGGCTGCAGGCACATCTGCCATGCCACGTAAAAAGCTGTCACGCACAGGCATCCTCCCATTGTGCAACTCCAGGATCGGCCTCTACACCAACCTGAGAACCCAGATGGAGGACGGTCATACTCAACCCCAAGTGACCGCCGATGATGATGATGATGACGATGATGCCTATTCCACTGTCTCAGTCATTGAATATTCAGAGTCTGTTTCATTAGTCAACTATGAAACCTAGAGGATATAATTCAAGTCAAGTCTAGTCTATATTTATATAACATGGCTTTATTCCACAACATCATAAAGCAGGACATATTCTGAGTAAGAGGAGAGGGAACTCGCTTACTTCAGTAATTTTGGATTCGCAGATGGAGGTAACAGTGGTGCTCAGAATTTTCCAGTATGAACTGTGGCATCTAGACATGTAATCACTGTTGGCTGATGGGTTGTCATTTTCCTGCTTTATCAGTCTGAGGTCCTTTGTAATTTGCTTCCAACGCAAACTACAAACAGAGGATGGCTATTCAGAGAATGCCCCCCCCCCCAACACAGGTTAAAAAAAAAGATTTGTATGCGCACACACACACACACACACACACACACACACACACACACACACACACACACACACACACACCATCGGTGGTCACTCGGGGTCGAGTATGACCGGCCTCCCTCTGGGTCCTCAGGTGGGTGTAGAGGCTGATCCTGGAGCTGCATAATGGGAGGATGCCTGCGCATGACAACTTTTTAAGTGGAGTGGCTGATGCACCTGCAGCCACCACAGTCCTTGGCAAGGGGTGGCCAGAGTTCAATGGCATGGAGAACCAAGACGATTGATTGGGGACCGCCCTCTGTTGCAGCCTTCATCCGCCTTCACTGCCGTTGTGACCTGGAGACATCTTCCGCCAGTTCTGCCGTTGAGGCCTTTTTTGGATCTTTGTTGGATCACACTTCATCTGGAACCTCCCCCTCGACCTGTCTGCCTTGGGTGACCCTACCAGAAGCCAAGCTCCTGACGACATAGCTCTTGGGATCATCATGCAATTTTCTCCTCCACGGCAAGGTGGTGATCCAGAAGACACACACACACACACACACACACACACACACACACACACACACACACACACACACACACACACACACACACACACAACTGTAAGTCGACAAACACTTGAAGAGATGAAAGTGAACAATGGCCCTACTCATGCAACACGCACACACACTTGTATAATCATTGTCAGTCACACTAATCCTTTCTGTATCTTTCTTGCTGTCTGTACCCCAATTTCATGCACACACACACACACACACACACACACACACACACACACACACACACACACAGATCGATGTGATGCTGACCACCCAGGGCTGTATGATGAAACCGTCTGTAATCCATTAATCCATTACTAAGGGATTTGCTACATAATAATACATCACACAGGACAGAGAGATAGAGGGATAGATGAGAGAGAGAGAGAGAGAGAGAGAGAGAGATGAGAGTATGAAACAGCAATTGGACAGAGGGTTGGTGGGATGGAGTAGGCAAGACTTGTATAGGGGAAGAAGGAGGATTTGTCACATGGGACAGAAGATGAGGAGGGCAAGGAGCAGAGGAGAGCAGGGAGATAAAAGATGAGCAGAATGGTGGATCAGTCAAATAGATGAGGAGAGGGGTTGAGGGATGGGGTCAGTCCTAGAAAAGGGATGGGGTCAGTCCTAGAAAAGGAAGGGAGGAAGAAGAAAGAGGAAGAAAGAAGAGGACGAGAGAGTGGGGTTTCGGTAGAGGAAGGAGGAGGAAGATGGGCGAGGAGAAGGAGGGAAAATGGGGGGGGGGGTCAGACAGGAGAGAGGAGGTGAGTGGGGTTGTTGTGTGGTGGTGGTGGGGGGAAACAAGGAAGGCAGTTGCTCCAGTATTTTCAAATGGTGAATGTGATTTTTGCCCGACCTTGTGAGTAAATCGTATTTCAAAACCACAAATCAAATAATCTACACTCTACATCAAGCTTCCCTAATTAGTTTGCCCCAAGGGCCAAATTATGTCATGCATGCCAGGCCAAGGGCAAAATGTCCTGGATTTTTTTTTATCCATTGTGCCCGTGAACGTTTTATATGCATATATTATTATTATTATTATTATTATCAATAGCAGTAGTAGTAGTAGCAGTAGTACTAGTGGTGGTGGTGGTGTTGGTGGTAAGACATGCATGTGAAGGTTAATACTCCTGTCTGTGCCCCTGACCAAGGCAATGGAAAGAAGAACTGGAGTTGGTCCCCGGGTGCCGCACAGCCGCTGCCCACTGATCCTAGCTACACAGCTAGGATGGGTTAAATGCAGAGAGGCATTTCTCCATGGGGATTAATATAGTATACCCAAAAAAAAAAAAAAAAAGGCCTGGGATTGTCAAAGCCTGTGTCAAGCATGTAGAGAGCATGATTAGCTTTAGCACGACTATCAACAATCTAAGGCCAAGATATATGCACAAGTGAGCATGTTGCTGTTTTTGTAATGATCCCTGACAATTTAGAGAACGTTGTTGTCGATGGCGAGGGGGTGGGGGGTGTCACACAAAGAGAGTATGGCCTTGTTCAGGCTGCCCGCCCGAATCCGTTTTTTGGTCCAGATTGCATCCAGATTAATTTTAGAAAGTCTTGAACTGCAAAAAAAAACCAAAAAAAAAAACCAAAAAAAAAAACAAAAAAACAAACAAACATGAAATGTGATTTTTGCACTTCAGATCTAAACCACATTTGGAAGTGATTTGAAATGCGATTCCAAACGGATTTCTACAGATGTGTGTCAGTTTGGATGCTCTTGCCGCCCAACTCAGATTTCAAACTGTCTTTTGCGTCACTTGCAACCCTGGGCACAGATCCCGGGGGGTCAGAGGTGAATGTGTATATGTGTGTGTGTGTGGTTGAGTCCATGATGATGATAAAATAAAGCTGTTGATGAATGAAATGAAATGATCAGTGTCATTTCATTCAACAGCTAGCTAACTAACTAGCTAGCTAGTTAGCTGTTGAGTAGTGTTAGCAAATCCACCTAACTTCTTAACCTTTACTTTATCCAATAGTGGGGCAGATAAGCAAACCAATTGTGCATTTTATGACTAAAGCATGAAACTTTCAGCATATAATCTACATACCCCAAGGTTTTATTTCAGACATGAAAGCACTTTCTATCTGACCTCTGATGACCTTGTTGATCATTTAATGGTCATGTTGATCATGTAATGATCAGTGTCATTTCATTCATCAACAGCTAGCTAACTAACTATCTAGCTAGCTGTTGAGTATTGTTAGCAAATCCACCTAACTTCTTCCAACAGGAGAGCCGAGTACGTAAGTCTCTCCCTGCCAATACATAGCCTCTCCAACAGCAAGCCCTATGTAGTGTCTCTTCGTGGTTGACACGGTAACCGGGTACACCTTGGACCCTGGCTGAACTGCAAGGGACTCGGAGAAGGTCTGGCCCCTAGATGTGCGGTACGCAGGCCCACCGGTGTGGATATTCCCTGCCTGATGCCCACGAACCAGCCCCCAGCTATGGGTTAATAATGCCACTGCCTAGTGGATACCTCGGGAGAGTAATAGGCTACAGGAGTAAACCCCTACAGAAAATCAACATCCAGTGTTGTTTTTTGTTTTTCTTGCCCTTTTGTATCTGTTTAAGTGGGAGAGTACTGATGGCGTCGTGTGTGGCTGCCGTTTCTCACTCTCGTAGCCCCCCCTTCCCATCCACCCCTATATGTCTGTATTATGTTTATCTGTTGTCTTGTTTCATCCCCGTTTATTGTAAAGCGACTTTGAGTGTTAGAAAAGCGCTATATAAATTGATTTTTTAATTATTATTATTATTAAATATTAATATGAAAACATTTTTAAATTTTATGATTTGATTATATTTTACTCATTGAAATTGAATGTGCAGTGCATGGGACATTGCAAAATAGCATGCATCCCCTTATACAAAACTGAAAAAAATCTAGAAAATGCATCTAAAGAGCAAAGTAATAATTTTTTATGATTATAAAAACTTAGCCCTATATAAAAAAAACATTTCATAGTAATTTTTATGTTAACATGGCAAATGAACTATTTGTGTACAGGTCACCAAAAGGCACCTTGCAGCAATATCGCCCCATTAGTGTTAAAGTATATTAATTCCTTCCTCAATTAACCTCCATCCTGTGTGTGTGTGTGTGTGTGTGTGTGTGTGTGTGTGTGTGTGTGTGTGTGTGTGTGTGTGTGTGTGTGTGTGTGTGTGTGTGTGTGAGTTGGGCCAGGGTTTACCAGAACATGGCTGAGAAAAGAAAAAAGTTGGACATTTTTTTGTAGACTCAAAACGCTACTGTGTAAGTAGGAAGACCCCCGTAATATTACAAATACATGTTGATAAAGTCCTCATAGAAAATGAATGAAGGGCTAATACAAATGTTCGATAATTGTGCCATTAGACAACAGCAGTAAAATAATCTGCGGAGGGCAGCAGTAGCAACACACTGAAGGACAGAGACGAGGAGTCTCAAGTAAGGTTTCACCGTTGTAGTCTTGAGACAATTCCATGTTTGTGCCCCCCCCCCCCCCAAGTTGTAATGAGATCTATGCCTTTGCTCGCAGACACGCAACCACGAGGTCAAATCCAGCGGGACGGAAGTGCATCAGAGCAGCTGAGAGGCATCCATGCTGCTACTGGCAGAGTAGTGTTGAGGACAACACAAAGCACATCACTCCGTGGACAGATACTGAGATAAACTGCAAATAATTAAGTTTAACAGCGCGATTGTTTGGAGGGTAAATGATGGATCTCCGTTTTTTTTTCCAATTCCCCCCCCCCTTTTCTCTCTCCAATTTGTATCCGGCCAATTACCTAGCTCCTCTTGAGCCGTCCCGGTCGCTGCTCCACCTCCTCTCCGCCGATCCGGGGGCGCCCCGACCGACCAGAGGACGCGCCAGTGCAGCGATCAGGACACATACCCACATCCGACTTCCCACCCGCAGACACAACCGACACGTCTGTAGGGACGCCCGACCAAGCCGGATGTAACACGGGGATTCGACCCGGCGATCCCGCGTTGGTAGGCAACGGAATAGACCGCTATGCTACCCGGGCGCCCGATGGATCTCCGTTTCTCATGCTTCCGCGTTGGTCAACCGCGTCACCAGCGTACATAGTTACGCACAACTGCATCGTTACCACAGCAACTCATTCAGATAGGCCGGCGCTGTCTAGACACACACATCCGATCTGATCACCTGCAAATAACAGTGCCGACAGTCTGTCTAATGATCTGATTTGAGAAACAAATCCCATTTGCCTGCAGTCTGAACAAGGCCTCAGAGAAAGAGAACATAGGAAATAGAGAAACAGAGAGAAGAGCAACGTGAGTGCTCCGCAACAACAGAGCATCTACTATATTCTGCCTGGCCAGAGGGAGAATTAGCAAGGTAATGAATATCGGTCCTGCCTCACGCATTAGTCAAATGGAAATCAGACAGGGCAGACAGAGGAGAGAGGGAAAGACAGACAGAGAGGGGGAGAGAGAGAGCAGAGAAAGGATTAAGAGAGAAAGGGACCAGGAGAGAGACACGGTGAGACCAAGATAGAGAAGAAATCATTATAAAAATGTAATTTATTCGTATACACAAATAGACTTAACCTTCATTCTAGTTAGAATTGATCTCAAGGCTGTCCATTAGTGCAAACATGCCATCCACGGGGTGTGTTGGTCCGTCTGTAATATAAACCTGCATACTGTGTGTGTGTGTGTGTGTGAGAGAGAGAGACAGAGAGTTTTTAATTGTCAGTCTGTGTGTGTGTCTTCAAACCATATTATTAGGGGGAAGAGAATTAGCCCATGGATTGATGTGAGGTGTCACTTTGTGTTGACAGCTGTAAATGCCAATCAAAATCAAAGGCAGACTGAAATAGATTCCTCGAAGATATTCCCTCTCACTTCTCTTTCCCTGTCATCCTGAACAGTTGTCACTGTCCAACTATTTCTTCATTGTAACTCTAATTTCAAAAGTTTAGTTTGTCCGTTGAGAGATTTTTTACACACGGTGAAGTTTTTGTTTCTTCACCATCCACATAACATCTATTTACAGCTTGCCTGTACCAGGTCTAAATGGGGTGTAAGCTGGTGGGGTTGACATGCTAAGTGGCTTTAGCAGTGGCTGTCCCCCGGTTGATACTGGCGGTTGTTCTTCTCACCCTGTTACACACCGATATTTCTGTTAGTTGAGTTGCCAAAAATGACAAAAAAAGGCCTGTCTGTCCTACAGCCAGAGATGGGCACAAATACATCAAAAAGTATCTTGTTACAAATTACAAATACTTGCCCATCAAATGTATCAAAATAAAATACAAAATACTGGGGTGAGAAAATGTATTTAATTAAAATACAAGTAATTTGTAATTTGAAAATACAAAAATACATACTATGCAAACTGATATCACCTTAACCCCCCTACACTGAAAAGATGAGCTCTGCTAATTTCCCCACATCATAGCTTTGAAGTGGCTAATCAGGATATCTTGGAGGTGGGAGGCTGAAAATTCAGGGGTGCATGCTGGGTGGTTTCTGTCAGTCAAAGTGACCATTGACTGACTGAGTAAACAGCCAATTGAAATGCAACTGGGGGAACTGAGCAGTTGGGTCACAGTAATACACTAGTTATTTAAGAAGACAATAAGACTGGACATTTGGCAGATGCCTTTTTCAAGAGCAATAAATATAAATGCAGTGGAGTAAGTAAATTTCTGAGATCTCCAACTTCACAAGCAGCCTATTGAAGAGTGCAAAAGCAGTATCATTGCAGCAGAGTATAACCCAGTACAAAATAGCAGAAGATAAAGAGAAGCACCCCCCTTTCCCCAATGCCAACAGCAACCTCAAAAAAAGAGTATACTCCTTTGTGTACTCCCTAACACTGCAGTCCTTCCATCTTCATTTTAGTTGTTTTTTCAGCGCAACTAATATCTCCATCAGTTCAGCTGTTAATCACCTTCTGTGAGGGTGGTAAACCAAGCCTGCAAAGGAGAAGAGATGCTCAACTGGTGTCGATGATGGCAAAGTGGTGTTGAATCTCAAAAAGAGTAGCTTGATCAGTGGGTATGAATCCAGCAAGTAAAGGTCCTTTTTGGGGTCCTCCAGAAAGTGAAGGGTCTCCAAATCTGCTTTGCTGTGGCTGGGCAACATCTCTGTGCCCATATGGCTCTCAGTTCCTGTTTTTGGGATTGGAAACAGTACAGGCAAAACGGAAACAAGGTTGTTATGAATTTACATTAAATTCAAGGATTTTTAATATCACAAAAATATTTAAAAACATGACATGAAACTTGTTACGCATTCTTTTTAATTGATGAATATTCATTTTTGATGATTCATGAAATTGCAGTTTAACCTTAAGACACTGAAGTGAGAGTAGTTTACCTGTACCCTGGTCACAGAAGATGAAGAAATCCTCTTCATTCTCTTCAGTGGTGTTTGATGAGGCAGGTTACTTTCTTACACAAGGCCAATCTCTTCAGCTGAGTGCAGAAACAGGTGATATATCTTCTTCTCTGCAGCTAGTTTGGGAGGCAACCGCCTCATCTCAAAAAAAATGGGTGGGTCACTGTAGCCAGGATGGCTTCATTGACATCAGTCTTCAGCTGTAAGACGCTACTAAAACTTTTCTCAAAGCGCTATGGTGGGCTGCAAGATATGTGAGCAGCTTACAGGTCATGTAGTTTAGCCTGAACATCAAAGTTGGTAGGTATGAGCTCACCATAGTAGCATGAGGTCTGACCTTGAAGGCAGTCAATTGCAATCGGCTTGAGGACTCTGCAGTATTCCTTAAGGAAATCAAGCTCTACCTCTTTGAATAGTGGGAGTTGCAAGGCAGGCATGATCTCAGGAAGCTTCTCCGAAAGACAGGTCAGCTGACTTGAACAGTCATAAAGATAAATCCACCTACGAATGCAGGGTGTCTTCAGTTGTTGATTGGTCAAGTCATTATTTCCGGCATATTTTGTCCTGTCAGAAGCATTCCATAGTGCCGATGACTTTGTCATGGATTAATGACTCAGCCTGGAGAGAGTTGAATTTTCTTTAATTGCCCTTTTGGCATCAATGGTTGAAACAAAGCTCAGTGTGAGTGAAACACCTGATGTGAGGTGGTGGTAGAATGATAGCACAGTAACAGTTCTTCTCCCTTTGGATCTATTATTACAAATAAAAGATCCTGTTACTGCTCATCTTTCTCATCCTGTTCCTCTGAATTGACTGCGATAGTGAACTCTCGAAATGCTTTTGAGAAGTTTGGTGCATTGCCAGTTACTGTAGCCACAACAGTGTCAGCTGCGAGTCCATATTCTGAATGGATTTCCTCCATTAGATCTGCAGTGTGATTATAGGTGGATGGACTGGGAAAATGTCTGCAAGCAAGAGCAGCCGATTCACATTCTAGTTGTCTGTTTGTATCTAATGTACAGTGACTCCCATATAACATGTTTTTTTAGTTGACCAGATCTCTGCAGTGGTGCAAACATGTATGCACTTAAAAGAGCAAATTTAAAGGAGGGACTTATTATTAGTTTTCATCGATTCTTCTCCCAAGTGTCCTACTGGACATAACTCTAGCACCTTGGCAAAGTCCCTGAACCAAGTCTATAAATTCTTTATGCTTAACAGTGGCCAACAGGTACATACCTTTAGTGACAAAGGATGTGATGAGACAGTCAATTTTATTCTGTGTCACCGGACCACATTCAAAGAGAGTAGTTTGTATGAGGTCCTGTTTTTTTCCTTTTCTCACTGGCAAATTCCTTTTTGTGGTCTTGAAAATTCCTTTATTTTGTCAGTGTGCCTTCATTTCAAGTGGGTTTTAAAATTTGATGTCACTGCAAGAGAGCCACATATGACATTTTTGTTAGTGCACAGCTGACACTTAGCCTCTATCTTTCCGCTTGGGATCTGCTTCACTATTTGGAAGCATTTCTCATCCAGCATTGCACATTTAAGTATTGGTGTGGGTTCTTCTTCTGCAGATTATGGGCCAGGCTGGCCAGGCTCTGATGGTTCATTACCACTCATCTCCTGAGATCAGGAACATTTATTTGTCATTTCATTTAATTCACTTGCATACACAGCATGAAACGAAATATTGTTTTCCCCAGGCCACAGCAGTGCAACACAAAGACAAAAACACATATCCAAACTACAACTACAAAAACACATATCCAAAACACACACACACACACACACACACACACATATATATATATATATATATATATGTATATATATATATATATATATACATATATATATAAAAAAATCAATGTCCAAGAGAGCGAATGCCAGCCAGGATGACTGTCAGAACTGCTGGTCTGCATGGTTTAGCAGCTAGCTTAGCCTGCCGTGCTTCCGCATCCTGTCAAACTGCCCTTGGTGCTTCCTCTCCAGTCACAGCCATGGTCCCTTGGCCCACAGGACACAGCAGACCAAGCTCTTCCAGCCATAAAATAAAGACAACTTAGACGTAGACATGGACAAAGACACTGCATGGATAGTACTGGTGAGGCCCCCGCAAACACAAGTTCATGCCACCATCTTCCCACACCGGTACTGGGTGAGGTCACTGCAAACATGAGTTCACGCCGCCAAGATGAGTGACTTCTACCTAAAAAAATATGTATAAAGATACCATTAAATTGAATAGGCCTACCAGTTGCAACTTAAAACCAACAGCATTCAAAAAACACTAACAACTCACATAACAGACACTAATATGCAGTCATTTACGTGTTACTTAAGCATTATCCAGGAATGGAGTCAATTCACTTTGAATTGTATTAACTCTCTATAATCCATATTGTAAAATGTTTTAACCAAAAAAAGATGAACATTTAGCTTTAAAGATCAGAATGAAATATTTTTAATTGCTACATGACTTGGTTTCTTTAAAATCTGTTTTTTTTTGTTTTTTTTACCTGAATATTAAACTGACCATCCCCTGGTATAGCAAACACTGTAACATGTTATCCGTATCTTCAAGAGGACTGTACAAGCTATTTCCCTGACAACTATTAAGAATGGCCACTATACAACTCTTAAATGTAGCTAAACTAGAAATTAATTTTGTTCTGAGTTAAATAAGTTGCTAACAATTAATCTCACTAATGAAGCTTCCCATATGATGCCACTGTTCCAGGCTGCCTGAGCGTGTCTGTGATGTTAGCTGGTATGCTAACGTTACTAGCTAGTATGTATATTTGCCAGTTTTAGAGTGCACATTTGCTAAATGCTCTTTTCATTCATTCATTCATTCATTAAAAAAAAAACAAATCATTCAATGTCATTCAGAAAGCTTGCCTTAGCATGCAATATCTGATCTTTTTTTTTTTTAATTGTTTTATTACATACCTTTATCTTAGGGGAAATTTACTCCAACACCAAAGCAGCTTCTTTTCTTGAGCTACTGGTAACAAGGAACACAAGTGAAATACGGTAGTTTACAATGAGTGCATTGTTGGACCTGACGGGGCTTGTGATGTGATTCACTTGCATTTAGCCAAAGACTGGGATTAGGCTAATTGTTGTACAGCTCTTTTTGAAAAATTTTTTTTATACAGTTTCAATCAATCAAGTTGCATATCGAGGGGTGGCATGGCTCAGGAGGGTGAGCGGGTCGTCTAGTAATCAGAAGATCACTGGTTCAATTCCCGGCTCCAGCAGAGAGCATGTTGAAGTGTCCTTGAGCACGACACTGAACCCCTAACTGCTCCTGATGAGCAGGTTGGCACCTCGCATGGCAGCCTCTGCCATTAGTGTATGAATGTGTGTGTGAATGTGAGGTATACACTGTAAAGCGCTTTGAGTGGTCTGCAGAAAAGTATTTTATATATATACACTACGGTTCAAAAGTTTGGGATCACCCAAACAATTTTGTGTTTTCCATGAAAAGTCACACTTATTCACCACCATATGTTGTGAAATGAATAGAAAATAGAGTCAAGACATTGACAAGGTTAGAAATAATGATTTGTATTTGAAATAAGATTTTTTTTACATCAAACTTTGCTTTCGTCAAAGAATCCTCCATTTGCAGCAATTACAGCATTGCAGACCTTTGGCATTCTAGCTGTTAATTTGTTGAGGTAATCTGGAGAAATTGCACCCCACGCTTCCAGAAGCAGCTCCCACAAGTTGGATTGGTTGGATGGGCACTTCTTGCGTACCATACGGTCAAGCTGCTCCCACAACAGCTCAATGGGGTTCAGATCTGGTGACTGCGCTGGCCACTCCATTACCATAGAATACCAGCTGCCTGCTTCTGCTCTAAATAGTTCTTGCACAATTTGGAGGTGTGTTTAGGGTCATTGTCCTGTTGTAGGATGAAATTGGCTCCAATCAAGCGCTGTCCACTGGGTATGGCATGGCGTTGCAAAATGGAGTGATAGCCTTCCTTATTCAGAATCCCTTTTACCCTGTACAAATCTCCCACCTTACCAGCACCAAAGCAACCCCAGACCATCACATTACCTCCACCATGCTTAACAGATGGCGTCAGGCATTCTTCCAGCATCTTTTCATTTGTTCTGCGTCTCACAAACGTTCTTCTTTGTGATCCAAACACCTCAAACTTGGATTCATCCATCCACAACACTTTTTTCCAGTCTTCCTCTGTCCAATGTCTGTGTTCTTTTGCCCATCCTAATCTTTTTCTTTTATTGGTCAGTCTCAGATATGGCTTTTTCTTTGCCACTCTGCCCTGAAGCCCAGAATCCCGCAGCCGCCTCTTCACTGTAGATGTTGACACTGGTGTTTTGCGGGTACTATTTAATGAAGATGCCAGTTGGGGACCTGTGAGGCGTCTGTTTCTCAAACTAGAGACTCTAATGTACTTATCTTCTTGCTCAGTTGTGCAACGCGGCCTCCCACTTCTTTTTCTACTCTGGTTAGAGCCTGTTTGTGCTGTCCTCTGAAGGGAGTAGTACACACCGGTGTAGGAAATCTTCAATTTCTTAGCAATTTCTCGCATGGAATAGCCTTCATTTCTAAGAACAAGAATAGACTGTCGAGTTTCAGATGAAAGTTCTCTTTTTCTGGCCATTTTGAGCGTTTAATTGACCCCACAAATGCGATGCTCCAGAAACTCAATCTGCTCAAAGGAAGGTCAGTTTTGTAGCTTCTGTAACGAGCTAAACTGTTTTCAGATGTGTGAACATGATTGCACAAGGGTTTTCTAATCATCCATTAGCCTTCTGAGCCAATGAGCAAACACATTGTACCATTAGAACACTGGAGTGATAGTTGCTTGAAATGGGCCTCTAAACACCTATGTAGATATTGCACCAAAAACCAGACATTTGCAGCTAGAATAGTCATTTACCACATTAGCAATGTATAGAGTGTATTTCTTTAAAGTTAAGACTAGTTTAAAGTTATCTTCATTGAAAAGTACAGTGCTTTTCCTTCAGAAATATGGACATTTCAATGTGATCCCAAACTTTTGAACGGTAGTGTATATATATATATATATATATATATATATATATATATATATATATATACACTACCGTTCAAAAGTTTGGGATCACCCAAACAATTTTGTGTTTTCCATGAAAAGTCACACTTATTCACCACCATATGTTGTGAAATGAATAGAAAATTGAGTCAAGACATTGACAAGGTTAGAAATAATGATTTGTATTTGAAATAAGATTTTTTTTACATCAAACTTTGCTTTCGTCAAAGAATCCTCCATTTGCAGCAATTACAGCATTGCAGACCTTTGGCATTCTAGCTGTTAATTTGTTGAGGTAATCTGGAGAAATTGCACCCCACGCTTCCAGAAGCAGCTCCCACAAGTTGGATTGGTTGGATGGGCACTTCTTTGAGCAGATTGAGTTTCTGGAGCATCACATTTGTGGGGTCAATTAAACGCTCAAAATGGCCAGAAAAAGAGAACTTTCATCTGAAACTCGACAGTCTATTCTTGTTCTTAGAAATGAAGGCTATTCCATGCGAGAAATTGCTAAGAAATTGAAGATTTCCTACACCGGTGTGTACTACTCCCTTCAGAGGACAGCACAAACAGGCTCTAACCAGAGTAGAAAAAGAAGTGGGAGGCCGCGTTGCACAACTGAGCAAGAAGATAAGTACATTAGAGTCTCTAGTTTGAGAAACAGACGCCTCACAGGTCCCCAACTGGCATCTTCATTAAATAGTACCTGTTAGAGCCTGTTTGTGCTGTCCTCTGAAGGGAGTAGTACACACCGGTGTAGGAAATCTTCAATTTCTTAGCAATTTCTCGCATGGAATAGCCTTCATTTCTAAGAACAAGAATAGACTGTCGAGTTTCAGATGAAAGTTCTCTTTTTCTGGCCATTTTGAGCGTTTAATTGACCCCACAAATGTGATGCTCCAGAAACTCAATCTGCTCAAAGAAGTGCCCATCCAACCAATCCAACTTGTGGGAGCTGCTTCTGGAAGCGTGGGGTGCAATTTCTCCAGATTACCTCAACAAATTAACAGCTAGAATGCCAAAGGTCTGCAATGCTGTAATTGCTGCAAATGGAGGATTCTTTGACGAAAGCAAAGTTTGATGTAAAAAAAATCTTATTTCAAATACAAATCATTATTTCTAACCTTGTCAATGTCTTGACTCTATTTTCTATTCATTTCACAACATATGGTGGTGAATAAGTGTGACTTTTCATGGAAAACACGAAATTGTTTGGGTGATCCCAAACTTTTGAACGGTAGTGTATATATATATATATATATATATATATATATATATATATATATATATATAAATGCAGTCCATTTACCATATACCATTTAAATAATGTATTTTACATATTTCAGATACACAAGTACAAGCTTTTAAAGTGTTTTGTTACAAATCACATCTTGTTTTTTTCTGTCCTGCAAAATACAAATTACCAAATACTCAAAAGTAATGATTTAAATACAT
The DNA here is from genome assembly GCF_029633865.1 of Lampris incognitus. Lineage (NCBI taxonomy): Eukaryota > Metazoa > Chordata > Actinopteri > Lampriformes > Lampridae > Lampris > Lampris incognitus. The sequence continues at coordinate 37,575,380 of NC_079212.1, forward strand.
TTAATTGAAATACGGGCCATCTCTGCCTATAGCTAACATGATCATTATTTTTATGAAGTGTGCTTATTTCTACGTCATGCTGTAAAATGTGCAGCAAAGTGTGCATGTAGATGTCTTTATCTAAAGCTTTGACCTAGTTTAGTTTTTTATTTCTATTCCTTGCATATTACTGCAATACTCCGAAGATGCAGTTGGTGGTATTTTCTAGTTTTTATTTATTTGTTCATGTATTCGTTGTATTTTTTTAATGAAGTAAATATTGTTTATTTTGTTTGATGGCCGTGCCATTCTTTGGACTTATTTCAATGCAACCTTCCCTCAAGCAAACAGTGTTTGTTGATCACCTCTGAAATTGATTAAGAATGGTAGACAGTTTAATTAGCACCGTTTGGACAGAAAAAGTCAGAAAATTTGATAACCTCAGTGACAGATTCATTAATCACGAAGAAGTAGTGAAATGGTGCTGCTCCTACTTTTTTTGTTTAGACCTTGTGTGAGCTCACCTGCCTGACATCGACTTCTCCGATTCTTCCATCCTTCCTCCTCACTGTGATGTTCTTTCTCCTCAACTATTCTTCTTTATCATTCCTCATTCCTCTCTCGTGTTGTTTATTCCTTTGTGATGTTACTGTTCTTCCTTTTTTTTTTTTTTTAGAAATCCATTTATTTTTTGTCCAGTTATGATTATATGCAAATGGCCTATCTTTTAATGAGAAATTAAATGTGCCTGCATGGGCTAGGGATGTGTGTATGAAAAGGGATTCTTTGTCAATTCAGTTTTTGAGGCACCTTTATCCACCTTATTCCTAGGCCCCATGATACCTTGCATGAATTATGGGCGCAATATCCAACACATCCTGTCACTGTACTGGAACCCACGTTTCCCATGATAGCAGTATGCTAGTCCTCCTTCTTAGAATGACTGGGAAATAAAACATGTGGGAACAGCACCTGTTAGATTTCAAATGGGATCACACCTTTATGGGAGGACAACCTGAAGAAGTGGCCTCAGATAACGTAAACTAGCATATTTAGCTACTTTACTGTGCGATGAACAATCTGAAGAGCTCTGAGGTACAGCAGAGTACACAGTAATAAGGTTGGTCATGTTTTGTTAGAGGAGGTGGGACATAACCTTATCTACCTTAAAGAAGACATAGAGCCTAGTCAGAGCTTTAAAATCCCACATCACCGGGCCTGGCCTGGGTTTTGGTTTCAACGTAAGGGGTGAAATCATCATGAGATTTCGTGTCACAGTCACAAAATTTAATCTATGAAATCGTGCTGGCGGACACGATGTCACTGAAATTTTCTTGTTCAGCACCACGAAATTGTATCCAATGCATTCCTATGGGCCAACATCATGTCCCCCAGCATGATTTCATAGATTAATTTCGTGACTATGACACAAAATCTCGTGATTGTGTGCTCATGTATTTCAGGGACAGGGCAATCGTGCAGCCATGCAACTACAATACTGTGGAAGGTAAAAAATGTTGATTCTTCTGATAGTTTTATTATTGTTTTTGAATGCATGTTGTAATGACAGTTTGCAACTGCTGAGTGTATTCATAATGGGCAATTTTCTAATGTAGGTTGAAAATGCATTCAGACAGGGAAAGACAGGGACATCCTTTAATGATGCACAGAGGAAGTGGAATGTAGGCAAAAGGAAGACTAGAGCTGAAAAAGATGAGCACATAAACTTCAAACATCATAAACCAGACCACATTTGGCACCAGTGCCATATCCTATAAGTGTGTCATCTGCAGAAAGCGCCCCCAAACTTTTCAAGAGTCACACAGAATTTAAAACTTGTCAGTTCCTCTGTGATGGCCCCACTATTTCAAATGCAGACAGATGGTCTCCTTCAAAGCTGTTACAGATTAGATGTAGGGAATAAAGACTTTGTTCAGAGCCAGTGTGATCTACAAGTACCTCATACAGAACACAGCACAACTCTAACCTGTAAGATTTGGCTCACTTTTTATGAGACCTATGTTCAACTAAACCCTGTTCAGATGGAAAAGTTGACCGAAGAGACCCAGGTACAGACTGCATCACAACTGCAGCATGATGCAAGGAAGCTGCAACTGACTGCCAGCACAGCAAAGAGAATCCCCAAACAGAGCACTACTGACCCACAAAAATTCCTGAATGAACATTTGCAACCCACCTTCACTGACAATACTGCAACTAAATATGGAAAAGAAAATGAGGCCAAAGCCATACAGCTCATGGAGGCTAAAGGTCACCCTGTAGAGAGGAACGGCCTGGTGGTGTGTCCTGACTCTCCCTGGTTTGGAGCCAGCCCAGATGATAACTACCATAGCTACCATTCTGAGTTTCTATCCATAACAAAATGTGTTTCACAGAGTTGAATTTTAGGTCCAATTCTTTTTACCATTTACATATTCTCTTTTCGACATATTTTCATTTTATTTTTACATATTTTCATTCTGTAAATTGTGTAAACACAACATCCATTGCACGTTGTCCATCTTGGGAGAGAGATCCCTCCTCTGTTACTCTCCCTGAGGTTTCTTCCTATTTTTTCTCCCTGTTAAAAGTTTTTTTTTTTTTTGGGAGTTGTTCCTTATCCGATGAGAGGGTCTAAGGACAGGATGTTGTGTTGCTGTTAAGCCCACTGAGGCAAATTTGTATTTTGTGATATTGGGCTATACAAATACAATTGATTTGATTTAAGTCCAACCCTGTTCAATATCTACATCGAGTTATCAGTGTTACTGGAACAATCTGCAGCTCCTGGCCTCACCCTAAACAACACAGAAGTTAAATTCTTGCTCTATGCAGATGACCTGGTGCTGCCATCACCCATAGAACAGGGTCTACAGCAGCATCTGGATCTGCTAGAGAAATACTGTCAGAATTGGGTTCTGGCAGTAAACTTAAAAAAATACAAAAATTATCATCTTCCAGAAAAAGCCCAGGTGTCAGGAAAGTAGACACCTATTTATTCTAGATAACACTGCCCTAGAGCACACATTAAAATATGATTACCTGGGACTGAATATCAGTGCCTCGGGAAGCTTTGGTCTGGCAGTGACAAAGAGAAAGCCTGAAGAGCTTTTTATGCAATAAAATGAAAATTCTATAAAACAGACATCCCAATTAAAATCTGGTCCAAAATCTCTGACATTGTCATCCTGCCCATTGCAGTATATGGAAGTGAAGTACTGGGTCCACTCAGTCAGCAAGACTACACTAGATGGGACAAATATCTAATAGAAGCTCTGCATATAGAATTCTGTCGAAATTTGCTAAATGTACAAAGGAAAACACCAACAAATGCATGCAGGGCAGAATTAGGCCGTTTCCCATTGATAATAAATATCCAAAAAAGATCACTCAAATTCTGGATGCACCTTAAATCAAGTCCCCACGACACATTGCAATTGAAAGCATTTCAAATCCAAGAGCTAAGAAAGAGTCCCCTCAGTCAACTGGTTCTGAAACTAAATAACCCCGTAACCACTAACATAGATGAGTTTCAGACTAGCACTGCTAACCAACCACAGATTAGAATAAACCAAATCATCAAACAATGCAAAAACTCATATCTGGAATATTGGGACATAGAAACCAAATTAAAAGTGCTTGTGACAAGTGCTTGTCCATCATAATGGACAAGCACTTGTCTTTTAAAAAAAAATGCCAGTAAGGTAACCAGGAATGTTAAATTCAATTTGAATAATTTTAAGAGGGTCAGGCGTCAAATTTCTTCATCTGACGCAAATATTTTTCTACATGCCATGATTTTCCCTCATTTGTCATACTGTATAACCACTTGGTCCCAAGCAGGAGTGACCACCCTCAAGCCAGTATATTCTTTATCAGATTTTTAAAATATTGGATAACAAAACCAAGGGAATATCACCACTGCCATATCCTGAAAAAAAAAAACTCTTAATTTTGATATTTGTTTTATTCAGCTGTATGCCTGATGTTCAAGATTCTTCGTGGAATCAAACCCCCCCCCCCCATCTGAGAGCATGCCTGGCCCCTCCCGACAGTGACAGAACTGTAAGGGTCAGGACCAGAGCATCTTCAAGGGGAGATTTTGCACCACAGTTTAGGAAGACTACTTTTGGTGAGTCAGCCTTTTCAGTAAAAGTGGTGGGAAAGTGGAATTCCCTTCCCCCTAATGTCAGAGAGTCAGCCAGCTTTACGGTGTTTAAAAAGCGTCTTAACTTTGGTAAAATCAGCACAAACATGTAATCACAAATAAATGTCCTTGCTTTAATATTTTGCACATACTTTGGATTTCACTCAGGGTTTTTGTTTTACTTTTTTATTCAGAGTAGTTACTATATTTTTCTTAGTCAGGAGCAGCCTTGGGTTCTGGATGGAATCAGCCCAGGTGCAACCTGACCGTAGACTGTGTGTAATTTACATTTCCTGCCATTGAATAGGCCAGATTGATTTTTATAGCTGTTGTCATAGTTTAGGTCAGATTGTTATTTATTGATGTTTCAGGTCAGATTACTATTTATATTTATTGTTGCTGAATAGATGAAATCCATATTTATTATGTTGTTGTCATATAGGCCACATTGCTATTTATATCCACTGTTTTAAATAGATCAGATTGTATTTATAACATTTGAGATTGGTTTTCTGATGTATTGTCATGTTTGTATTTTGTCCTGATTGTTCTTTGTCTGCCTGTCCAACAGTTTTTTTTTAAATGTATTGTTATGTTTTTACTTCTATATTAATTGTTGTTTGTCTGCCCAGGGACTGCAGATGCAAATTAGCTGCCAGCTAACTCTGGTGCAATTGTAAAATTGTGTGTTGTCCCTGTTAAATAACTAATAAACTAAACAACACAAATTAGAATGTTATCGGGCCCTAAAAAGAGAATACAAATTGGCTGGCTCTCTCTCCACTGTCAGAGATATTAAGCAGAGACAGATCCTTACCAAGTACAGGCTCAGTGACCACAGTCTAGCCATTGAAAAGGGCAGACATAAAAAAAAAAAAATTGGCTACCAAAAGAGCAGAGGATATGTGGTCACTGTACGGCAGGTGAGGTAGAGACAGAGATGCACTTCCTCCTAAATTGTCAGAAATTCCAGAACATAAGAAATAAATACCAGGAGAAACTTGAAAACCAGATTCCAAATTTTCTACTCCTGGATGAGAAAGAACAATGTCCACTTATTTTAGGAGAGGGTCAAAGTGCACACCTTGCAGCGCAATATGCGTCAGAATGCCATAGGCTGAGAGTCAGTGAGTGACCAAAACACTCAATTACTGTCAGTTTCTGTTCAAGCGCTGTTCTATGTTTATGCCAGTTCTATCTATTCCTTTTTCCCGGTACTCTGTTGACCTGTTTTGATGTCACTTGCTTTGGTACCATTGTAATGAATGCAGTCATGCCAATAAAGCATCATTTAATTTAATTGAACTGAGAGAGAGAGAGAGAGAGAGAGAGAGAGAGAGAGAGAGATTTTATTTTTAAAAATTAACTTTTATTTAAAAAAATACAATCCTATTCAAACCACAAGCAAATAAATAAATGTTTAAAAATAAAAAGTAAATCACATCAATTCTCCAGAAAAAAAAAACAAGTTGTCTTTTACCGAGCACAACACATCTCCATGAGCCCAGATAACACTGAATTGCAGGGTATCTTTCATTTCCCTGTGATAATTGAAGTCAGTCATTATCCTGGCCTTTACCATCCTAGTAAACATCTTTACAATCAGTGTCTACTGAGTTGTCCATCTTCCTCTTTCTGCTTACATATATGGCCAATTTTGCTTGTCCCAGGATGAAATTCATCAGTTGACATTTTTCTTTTACAGTTTGTTTATACTCAAACCCTTGAATGAACATGTGCTTGGAGAAAACCTCCCCTACCCTGCTGAATAAACTCTCCAACAACATGAACAGTGGTACCAGGCGCACACACTCCAGGTAACAGCTTCTTTGTAAGAGCAAAAAAGACATTTATCACTCACACCCTGACTAATAACAGAAAGAAAAGCATTAACTGCTACTATCCCATGTACAATTCTCCACTGTAAGTCAGCAACCTTCTTTGTTAATGGTTTGTATAAACCCCTCCAAGCAGGTCTGACATCAACTCCCAAGCCCAGATGACTTCGCCAAGGTGTGTCAACACGACTGTGTAGTTTACCCTTGTTTAGACATTTAATCATCATTCCATACAGTAATTTGCCCTTTACCTCTTCCAAATTTAGAAAAATACTTGTTTTTTTCATCTAAAAAAGAACCTAAACAGTCATCAAAGCTGGGATGAATACTTAAACAAGGAAAAGGATCATCTGTATTAGGCACGATCAAACCATTGCTGTATTCATTTAACAGGAGGGATTCATGTCCCATCAGACAGCGTTTCCAATGTTCAAGCACTGGAAACGCTGTCTGAGTGAGAGTGAGACGCACCAGTTACAGGGCTTGCCATTGTTGGCCTCTGGTGGTAGCCAGCTAGCTAATTCACTAAGGTGAACCTTGAAGGCTATGGACATTATAAAAAAAAAAGCCTTTTTAAGAAAAAGGATGAAGGACAAGGTTGCAGGCGAGGCTAGAGGAAGAGTCATCTGCTGTTGCTGTAGCAGCCGAGTCAAGACATGAGAGTGCCACAATATTAGTGGATACAATACGAGAGAGAGAAAGAGAACTTGAAAGAGCAACAAGAGCACAACAGAGGAAGCGATGAGGCCGTGAAGATAGATGTTATCAGATGGAGAGAGTACCAAATCCACTGATTACACTGCAGTAAGTAATAAATAGCAACAGAATGCTGACTGATGCCCATCTGTTGCTGCATTTAATATTGGCCTGTAGCTGGCATCCAATAGTGTTGCTGTGATGGTGACTGCCAGCCCATATGGAATAATGAGCATCGATGACTATCTAGCCCCTGTGGGATGGGATAGTGCATTAATGGTTTGTTTTGGTATAATCTGAAATTGGTTGGTGTGTTCAAATAATTGGTTAAGTCGATGTATAAAATAAATGGATAAATAACGTGTTTATGAGCTAATCATCACATCAAAAAATGAGATATATGGTTAGATTTTGGTTGGCATATGCTGACTGCATCCTTTTTATGACCAGGACAGGAGAGAGAAGAGAACAGGAGGAGAGAGCAGAGGAGATGAGTGTGACAGACAGATGAGACACCAAAAGAGCTAGTAGAGAGGTGGAGAAGAGGAGAGCATCAAATAGATACACAATTAACACGGTTTCTCACAATTCAAATTTGTCACAGTTCAAAAAGAGCCCTTGTCGCACAACAGAAGCAGATGCTATGAAACCAGCGTTGGACAATTTTCAAACTGAGCAAAGCATTGGTAACACAACCTAGCATATGACCGCTCTAGCAAGATCAAGGCTCTTATTTTGTTCTGAAGGTTTTACTCCTGCTGCTGAAAATAAAAATGATAAAGTTGAATGAGAACTCAGATTGCACTCATTTTGGTTTCATATTGTGAAAGCCAGCTTATGCACCGTACATGAACCTTTTGGTCGAGCACAATTTCTCACGTCTTATATTCATTTTACTCTGAAATAACTTGATAATGGTGCAACTATCGGGTGAAAATCTACAGATTTCTGGCTGGGCTAAGCCCCCAATGTTTGTAGAGCCTAACAACGCCTCTGATATAATCTAAAAGCTAAAAAAAAACAACAACAACGGTTTGTTTTTTTACATTTCCGATTGTGCCAGCAGAATGTCGCCGCAGACTTCCCACAGCTCTCATAGACTGCCTTTGTCTGATAAGTACACACTGAAGTTGTGGCTAGCTGTGCTACAAATGGATGCAAACACTCCTCTCTATAAACTGCCCCTTGCAGATCATTGGGTCAGCAATGATAATTTTGAGCTGGATGACTACAGCCATGGGCACGGTGGCAAAGTGACTAGGGCGGTCACCTTAGAGCAAGAAGTTCCTGGGTTTGAACCCCTGGGCTGTCCAACCTTGGTGGGTCATCCTCTATGTCGAGTTTACATGTTCTCCCCATGTCTGCGTGGGTTTCCTGCCATAGTCCAAAGACATGTAGCTCAGCTGAATCGGTCATACTAAATTGTCCCTAGGTGTGAATATGTTGGCCCTGTAATGGACTGGCAACCTGTCCAGGGTGTTTCCCCGCCTGCCGCCCAATGACTGCTGGGATAGGCTCCAGCATCCCGTGACCCTGATCAGGATAAGCGGCTTGGATAATGGATGGACTACAGCCAGTCAAAGAGGAGATGAAATCCTATACCAAAGCGCTTTTACATCAAGAAAAAGGATGTTCCAAGAGTGGAGACCCGCTGCAGAGTCGAGGTAATGTTATTAGCTAAAATTATTGTATTGACCTGCCATCAGTACAGATGAAAGCATGGCAGGACAACCGTAAAAACAATCACTCAAAAAGCCAGTAGCATGTACAAAATATCAGTTGAGCCATGACTGATTATAAATGTCAACACAGGTTCATGTCCCTATTTCAGCAGTTGACATTTCATAATTATAGAGCAAGTGATTTAAACATGCCAACATTATCTGGGTAATATTGCCAGTGTGTGTGCATGGTGTAAAACTCTCATATTTATGCTTACCTATTATATAAGACAATTTTTATCCCTACATTTGCATATCTTATACATTAGGAGATATCATAGAGATACATACAGGCAAGTCATTATTATGGTAGTTATTCAAAGACCCCTACACACGGTCTGTTCTAATAATATCCCCATGGAAAGTCAAGTCAAGGTGTTTATTATCATATGCAAATCTTGAGGGGTGGCCACAGACTCAGGTTTCCAGCATTGGAAGCACAATCAACGCAAATTTTACCGAGCTCTGGTCAAAAGGTAAAAATGTTGCCGTTTCAACAGCTCCCCATGGAGCTGTTCTGTTTGCTCCGAGTTTCACACAAGTGTACTACATAGTCGTTGGCCCTGAGCGAATACTGCTACTGAAAGTATGCATAGCATTTTAACCATACTACACACTGCTTAGTGCCTGTTTATTGAGAGATATGCAGTGGACGGAAACAAAAACCACTACACTTTAACGCGTACTGCAGATGTGCTGGTAGGTTACGTTGTTGGAGCGTTCTCATCAAGCTCTATTGACTGGCACACACACACACACACACACACACACACAGTCTTAATGGGGTGGCCAGTGCCACCCCTACAATGAGTGGCTACCCCAGATGGCACCTAAAATTTCTGCCATGTCATTGGCTACCATCTCGCTGTGCGGCGGGTGTTTGGCCAGCATGTTTATTTCTACCAAGACACTACCATGCATATACCCTGTACGGGACCAATTACCCTTGAAAGAATAGGGCTGCTCCGATTACACAGATCTGTACACTCTCTCTCTGTCAATTCATTTTGATGTCTGTTGCTGAAGTCCACACCCCTCCTTTCACAGACTGTAAATTCTGGATTGTGATTATTACAGGTGCTGGTGATATGAACATGCCACCTGTTTCATCCAAATAAGAGATAAATACAAATACTGCACAGTATCTGCACTTATTAATCAGATGCTTATAACTGCCAAAGAATTGCTACTTGCGCTATTGTTGACATTGCACTGCTTGCTCATCTACGTTTCTGCAATCTCCGATCGCACATCAACAAGGCATAGTTTTCTTACTGCATTAGTCATAGGCCTTGATATCATCCCCAAATCACTTTAAAATACATTGACTTATAATAATCACCATTATTTAAATGTTATTTAATCTGAACAATAACGTGTAGTACATTTGTAATAGAATCTCTTGTACTACTGCTACTTTCAGCTGCTCCTGTTAGAGGTCCCCACAGCGGATCACCCGTTTCCATCTGTTACGTTCCCCGTTAAAGGTCCAGGGGAAGTAAAGAAAATGCAAGTGTCCCAGGGGAATAAGAAAGGTGGGAGGAGGAACTGGTGTAAAAACAGATTTATTTACAAAAATTAACCTTCAGTCAAAATATAGAATAAAAGGGCAACTAAAGATGCTGGCTGTTACCCAGGCTTAGCTAAACAAACAAGAACAATTACAAGCTTCACGCTCCTTCTCAAGGAATAATGGATATTGACACAGGAACTCGCTCTCCAGTTGACAACAATGGCCCACTGGCCGTCTATCTCTCACTTTGACTGCCAACAATGGCCCATTGGGTGTCTCTCTCCAAGGTATATACCCAGCTGATGAGCAATTGAGGTCACCTGGGCTCAATTAGCACTTCAACAGGAGGCGGGGCATTACCTGAAGAGGGAAAATTACAGACACGTGGCACTGGGGCCGTAACACCCCCTCCCATAAAAACAAATCCTAGGTTTGTATGGAGGGTAACTGTACACAACACACGGAACTGGGGCCGTAAGACCCCCTCCCATAAATACAAACCCTAGGTTGGTGTTCAAGAGGGTGGTCCTCTTCACTCAGTTTCAAGTTGGCTTTGTCCTTCTCCCTGAGCTGCTGCATGTTCGCAAATGCCTTGCCTGTCACATCCATCTCCACTGGCGTAACACATTTATGGGCCCTGGTGCAAGCAACCCTCGTAACCCCCCCCCCCCGTCTCTCTCTCACACACACCACCGTCACCATAGGTGGGTTTATTAAGTAATTTATTTGTATAGCACCTTTCACAGATATACAATCACAAAGTGCTTCACAGCATAAAATATAACAAATAAAATATCAAAGTAACAGACAAAGTTTACACAGATTAGTTATTGTAAAGGTCAGTACGTCAAAGATTGGCTACACTTCAGAACCACGGAGAGCGGACGCACCACGGACAGAGTTGGGAAACCTAAACAGACGGTCTCCAAATCAAATCAGTCGACAAGGCAATGAAACAAGTCAACAAAGCCACTAGGCTGTAATATAGCTAATAGCCTCGTCATTCGACAGTAACAGGGGAGCACACATCAGACTCAAAACCTGCTAGATTGCATGGTTTGGCACGCACGCAGCACACATTGCAGCTTCCCTTGCTCTCCTTCCTCTTTTTACATCCACTTTTGTGTGTAACTCATGCCTCCTTGCTTGATTTTATTTTTCTAACGTTACTTAGGTAGGCTAGATAGGTAAATGATATCACGCTCGCTAAACAAGCTATCATCACATGCTCAAAACAGACACGTAACATTGGACTAGGACAATGCATGCAGAAATATTGACGGGCCCCCCCTAGCGACGGGCCCTGGTGCCACTGCACCGCCTATATTTACGCCAGTGTCCATCTCCCTGAGCAAGGCATCCTCCTGTTGTTCCGCTATTGAACGCTTCTTGTTGAGGATGTCGACCTGCTCCTCTACAGAGCGAATCTTCCTCAGGGCTTCTTCGTCAGCCATCTTCTCGCCTTCCTTTCGCTCCCTGTCCTCCAGCCTCCGCCTTGGTCTTCTCTGCTGCCATGAGCTGGACTTTGTCCCTCTGCTCCTTGGGTGCTGAGCGGTACAGGTCAAACAGCAGCTCCATCTCCTTCTGGGTGTCTGAGTTCTGCGCGGATGATCTTCAGCTGCTCCATCTCTTTCCTCTTTTGATTTGCCAGCTCCAAACGAAGTTTCTCCACATGCTTTGCATGGCACTGGCGTGTGGGGTCAGCGACGGCAGACTCGAGGTACGCAATGCTCACCTCCTGCTTTTGGGGCTGGTTTAGGTCCTCCCTATTCCCTCTTATCTGGGACAGGACCGCCCGCCGACTGAGGTTCTGCCGCTTACGTTTTAACGTCTCACAATCGGCAACCAAATATCCATAACTATGGCAGAAAAAACACCGTTTCTCCACTTTAGGCTTTGGAGGAGTACCGACCCGTGAAGCTTGAGTAACTTGCAGGTTAGCATTTCACGAGTCGCCGCTGCAGGGGGAGGAAATATTATGCGGCACAAAGCTGTTTTTATGTGGGAGCGCGAATTCGTCCGCCAACACCGCAGCCTGATGCAGAGTGGACACTTGATGCTCATACTGCACCTGTCGCATTTTAATAGCCGTCTCTGCCTCCAAGTTCTTCAATTCCAACTCCCCGCGAAGCTGGAATTCTCTCCCCCTTTCCCAACTGGAGGCGAGCAAGCCAGCTTAGAACCAGGAGTGGAAACACGTGACTCAAAAGTAGACAAAACACCACTCACGGGCTGAATGTTAATTAGCCTCCGCTATAGTCACTCAACCTCACACTTTCAAAAAGTCACATCCACCGGTGGCAAATTAGGGCAAGCTGAAAATAAACGCATGGTTAGCCTTAAAACAAACTTCCCCGGTTCCTACCTGGTTGAAACTTCCCCCATCTCTCTTCTCGGAGCGTGCCGGGCTCGGGGCGGCTTTAAAGGCTGAACTTCGGCGGCCTAAGCCCCGAAATGCCTACCCCCACCAGAGAACGTTGTCCCCGCCCAGCATTACTCCCAAAACAACAAATGCAAAATGTCTGTGAATGTTCTCATTCCTCCAGATCATGGTTATCCAAAGGAATTGAAACAAGTGCAACTGGACTTGGTATATATCCGTGAAGACGTTTCGCCTCTCATCCAAGAGGCTTCATCAGTTCGTGCCTTTTTGACTAGACCAAGCTAGTCTGACTGGCTGGTGATGAGACTCTATTTATCCTCTTGGAGTCGTTATCAGAGCTATAGATGTCCATGGCTCTTTGTGTCCCGATGTTTACCGACCTTTACAAGCTTCAGGCTCCTTCTCAAGGAGTAATGGATATTGACACAAGAGCTCGCTCTCTGGTTGCCAACGATGGCCCACTGACACTGTTGGGTGTCTCTCTCCAAGCTATACACCCAGCTGATGAGCAATTGGGGTCACCTGGGCTCAATCAGCAGTTGCACAGGAGGCGGGGCATTACCTGGAGAGGGAAAATTACAGACACGCGACACTAGGGCCGTAACACCATCTCTTCCTGTCCTCTGCATCTTCCTCTGTCACACCAGCCACCAGCATGTCCTCTCTCACCACATCCATAAACTTCCTCTTTGGCCTTCCTCTTTTCCTCTTTCCTGGCAGCTCCATATTCAGCATCCGTCTCCCAATATACCCAGCATCTCTCCTCCACACATGTCCAAGCCATCTCAATCTTGCCTCCACTGCTTTGTCTCCAAACTGTACAACTTGAACGGTCCCTCTAATATAATCATTCCTAATCCTGTCCTTCTTTGTTACTCCCACTGAAAATCTTAGCATCTTCAACTCTGCCACCTCAAGCTCCGCCTCCTGTCTTTTCGTCAATGCCACTGTCTCCAAACCATATAACATAGCTGGTCTCACAACCATCTTGTAAACCTTCCCTTTAACTCTTGCTGGTACCCTTCTGTTGCAAATCATTCCTGACACTCTTCGCCACCCACTCCACCCTGCCTGCACTCTCTTCTTCACCTCTCTATTGCACTCCCCGTTACTTTGGACAGTTGACCCCAAGTATTTAAACTCATATGCCTTCGTCACCTCCACTCCTTGCATCCTCACCATTCCACTGTCCTCCCTCTCATTCATGCATAGGTATTCCATCTTGCTCCTACTAACTTTCATTCCTCTTCTCTCCAGTGCATACCTCCACCTCTCCAGGCTCTCCTCAACCTGCACCCTACTCTTGCCATAGATCACAATGTCATCCGCGAACATCATCGTCCATGGAGACTCCTGCCTGATCTTGTCCGTCATCCTGTCCATCACCATTGCAAACAAGAAAGGGCTCAGAGCCGATCCTTGATGTAATCCCACCTCCACCCCATCTGTCACTCTAACCGCACACCTCACCATTGTCACACTTCCCTCATACATATCCTGCAACACTCCTACATACTTCTGTGCAACTCCCAACTTCCTCATGCAATACCACACCTCCTTTCTCAGCACCCTGTCATATGCTTTCTCTAAATCTACAAAGACACAATGCTACTCTTTCTGGCCTTCTCTATACTTCTCAATCAACATCTCAAAGCAAACATCGCATCTTTGGTGCTCTTTCGTGGCATGAAACCATACTGGTGCTCGCTAATCATCACCTCTCCTCTTAACCTAGCTTCTATTACTCTTTCCCAAATCTTCATGCTGTGGCTGATCAACTTTATACCTCTGTAGTTGCTACAGTTCTGCACATTGCCCTTGTTCTTGACAATTTGTACCAGTATGCTTCTTCTCACTCCTCAGGCATCCTCTCACTTTCCAAGATTGTGTTAAACAATCTAGTTAAAAACCCCACTGCTATCTCTCCTAAACATCTCCATGCCTCCACAGGTATGTTATCAGGACCAACTGCCTTTCCACTCTTCATCCTCTTCATAGCTGCCCTCGCTTCCTCCTTGCTAATCCTCTGAACTTCCTGATTCACTATCCCTACATCATCTAACCTTCTCTCTCTCTCATTTTCTTCATTCATCAGCCCCTCAAAGTACTCCTTCCACCTTCTCAGCACACTCTCACAATGTCATCCGCAAACACCATAGTCCATGGAGACTACTGCCTGATCTTGTCCGTCAACCTGTCCATCACATTGCAAACAAGAAAAAGCTCAGAGCCGATCCTTGATGCAATCCCACCTCCACCTTGAACCCATCTGTCATTCCAACTGCACACCTCACCACTGTCACTCTTCCCTCATACATATCCTGCACCACTCTTACATACTTCTCAGCCACTCCCACCCCCCTCGTATAATACCGCACCTCCTGTCTCAGCACCATGTCATATGCTTTCTCTAAATCACAAAGACACAATGTAACTCCTTCTGACCTTCTCTATATTTCTTCACCAACATTCTCAAAGCAAACAGTGCATCTACACTCACCGGCCACTTTATTAGGCACACCTGTCCAACTGCTCGTTAACGCAAATTTCTAATCAGCCAATCACAGGGCAGCAACTCAATGCATTTAGGCATGTAGACATGGTCAAGACGATCTGCTGCAGTTCAAACCGAGCATCAGAATGGGGAAGAAAGGTGATTTAAGTGACTTTGAACGTGGCATGGTTGTTGGTGCCAGACGGGCTGGTCTGAGTATTTCAGAAACTGCTGATCTACTGGGATTTTCACGCACAACCATCTCTAGGGTTTACAGAGAATGGTCCGAAAAAGAGAAAATATCAAGTGAGCGGCAGTTCTGTGGGCGAAAATGCCTTGTTGATGCCAGAGGTCAGAGGAGAATGGCCAGACTGGTTCAAGCTAATAGAAAGGCAACAGTAACTCAAACAACCACTCAATACAACCGAGGTATGCAGAAGAGCATCTCTGAACGCACAACACATCGAACCTTGAGCCAGATGGGCTACAGCAGCAGAAGACCACACCGGGTGCCACTCCTGTCAGCCAAGAACAGGAAACTGAGGCTACAATTCGCACAGGCTCACCGAAATTGGACAATAGAAGATTGGAAAAACGTTGCCTGGTCTGATGAGTCTCGATTTCTGCTGCGACATTCGGATGGTAGGGTCAGAATTTGGCGTCCACAACATGAAAGCATGGATCCATCCTGCCTTGTATCAACGGTTCAGGCTGCTGGTGGTGGTGTAATGGTGTGGGGGATATTTTCTTGGCACACATTGGGCCCCTTAGTACCAATTGAGCATCGTGTCAACGCCACAGCCTACCTGAGTATTGTTGCTGACCATGTCCATCCCTTTATGAACACAGTCTTCCCATCTTCTGATGGCTACTTCCAGCAGGATAACGCGCCATGTCATAAAGCTCGAATCATCTCAGACTGGTTTCTTGAACATGACAATGAGTTCACTGTACTCAAATGGCCTCCACAGTCACCAGATCTCAATCCAATTGAGCACCTTTGGGATGTGGTGGACCGGGAGATTCGCATCATGGATGTGCAGCCGACAAATCTGCAGCAACTGCGTGATGCTATCATATCAATATGGACCAAACTCTCTGAGGAATGTTTCCAGTACCTTGTTGAATCTATGCCACAAAGGATTAAGGCAGTTCTGAAGGCAAAAGGGGGTCCAACCCGGTACTAGCAAGGTGTACCTAATAAAGTGGCCAGTGAGTGTATATTGCTGTTTTGTGGCATGGAGCCATGCTGCTGCTCGCTGATCGTCACCTCTCCTTTTAACCTAGCTTCCACTATTCTTTCCCATCTCTTCATGCTTAGGCTGATCAACTTTATACCGCTGTAGTTACTACAACCCCGCATATCACCTTTGTTCTTGGAAATCAGTACCAGCATGCTTCTTGTCCACTCCTCAGGTATCCTCTCACTTTCCAATATCGTGTTAAACAATCTAGTTATAAACTCCAGTGCCATCTCTCCTAAACACCTTCATGCCTCCACAGGTAACAGCATCTGGATCAACTGCCTTTCCACTCCTCATACTCTTCATAGCTGCCCTCACTTCCTCCTTGCCAATCCACTGCATTTCCCAATTCACTATCCCCACATCATCCAACCTTCTCTCTCTCTCATTTTCTTTATTCATCAGCCCCTCACAGTACTCTTTCCACCTTCTCAACACACTCCCCTTGCTTGTCGGCACACTTCCATCTTTATCCTTGATTGCCATAAGCTGCTGCACATCCTCCCCAGCTCGGTCCCTCTTTCTAGCCAATCAGTACAAGTCATTTTCTCCTTCCTTAGAGTCTAACCTCTCATACAACCATATGCCTTTTCCTTTGCCTTCGCCTCCTCTCTTTGCTTTATGCTGCATCTCCTTGTACTCCTGTCTACTTTCTTCATCTCTCTGACCATCCCAATTCTTCTTTGCCAACCTCTTTCTCTGTATACTTTGCTGTACGTCCTTATTCCTCCACCGAGTCACATTGTCTTCCCTCCTCTCTCCAGATGACACACCAAGTACCTTCTTAGCTGTCTCCCTCACTATTTCTGCAGTGGTTGCCTATAGCCACCCAGCAACCCTTCCCTACCACGCAGCGCCTGTCTTAACTCCTTCCTGAACTCCACTCAACACTCTTCCTTCTTCAACTTCCACCATTTGATCCGTGGATCTGCCTTCACTCTCTTCCTCTTCTTGGTCTCCAAAGTCATCCTACAGACCACCATCCAATGCTGCCTAAATACATTTTCCTCTGTCTCTATCTTTTGGTCTCCAATCCCTTTCAGATCGCACCTTACATATGATATAGTCCACCCTATGTGCACTTTCCTCTTTACATCACCCTGTGTTCCTCCCTCTTCTTGAAATATGTATTCACCACAGCCATTTCCATCTTTTTTTTTTTTTTACAAAATCCACCACCTTCTGTCCTTCCACATTCCTCTCCTTGACACCATACCTGCCCACCACCTCCTCATCATGTCTGTTCCTTTCACCAACATTCCCACTGAAGTCTGCTCAAATCACCACTCTCTCCTCCTTGGTTACCCTCTCCACCAATTCATTCAACATACTCCAGAATTCTTCTTTTTCTTCCGTCTCTCAGCCAACTTGCAGGGCATATGTGGTGATAACATTAATCATGATCTTTTCAATTTCCAGCTTCATACTCATCACTCTGTTCGACACTCTCTTCACCTCCAACACACTCGACATACTCTTCCTTCAGACTTACCCCTACTCCATTTCTCCTCCCATTCACACCATGGTAGAAGAGTTTGAACCCACCGCTGATGCTCCTGGCCTTACTCCCCTTCCACCTGGACTCTTTCAAAAACAGTACAGCTACCTTCCTTCTCGCCATCATATCAGCCAGCTCTCTCCCTTTGTCAGTTATAGTGCCAACATTCAAAGTTCCAACTCTCACCTCCACACTCTTAAGCTTCCTTCTCTCCCACTGCCTCTGGGCATGTCTTCCCCCTCTCTTTCTCCTTCGCCCAACAGTAGCATAGTTTCCATCAGAAACCTTGTGAGCCAACAGTACCAGTGGTAGTTGTTGGTAACCCAGGCCCGGATCGATCCGGTATGGAAATCTTATTTATGACCCGCATTTTTGATTTGGCAAAGGTTTTACACCGGATGCCCTTCCTGAAGCAACCCTCATTATTTGTACTGGCACTAAGAATGCACTGGCTTTTGCATCTTCAATGGGAGCAGCCGAAAGTAGTAGAGTAGAGTGGCTGGGTTAGAAGCTCTTGCACTGATTCATATAAGAAGGCCTACATTGCATTAGAAGAAACGTGACCACTTAACTTCTTCACAGGCCAGTCAGAATAGGTAAATAAATATAAATTAATAATTCGAGGTTATATGTAAAACTTTTAAGGGTGTGTGTGTGTGTGTGTCGGCCCTGTGATGGACTGGCGGCCTGTCAAGGGTGTCTCCCCGCCTGCCGCCCAATGACTGCTGGGATAGGCTCCAGCATTCTCGCGACCCTGAGAGCAGGATAAGTGGTTTGGATAATGAATGAATGAATGAATGAATTTTTGATGAGCGATGTCGTTGCAGCCTGCCAAATTTAATCATTTGTCAGTGTGCAGTATAGGGGAAATATCTCTAATGGAAATCATGACATTTTAAACAATCTACATAATGGATTACAAATGATTACCTTGAGTTGGTGTGCCTTGTGATTCTGGTTTGACTTTCGGGCCCAAAAAGGTTGAGAACCACTGTGATATTAGGCTACAGCAGCGGTCGGGAACCTATGGCTCGCGAGCCATATATGGCTCTTCCGGTGACGGCATATGGCTCCCAGACAATTTTGAGTTGAAAATTATTTTTTTTTCAAAAAAATCAGTTTGGAACTGATTTTAAAATACTTGTGATATTTCTTAATAATACTGTGTCATTTTAAAGTAAACAGAAATTAGTTTTGAAGATAAATTTCACGGGTCACGGGTCACCCGTGGGTCGGGTCGGGAACCAATGGCTCGCGAGCATGTCCGGGTCATTGTAAAGGTGAAGAAATCAATTTTATCAGATAGCCAACTAGTTTATCCGCTTCAACCCTTGTAACGGAAAAGATGGCGAAAAGAAAAAAAGACGATGATTACCGTGCATTCCAGGCTGCGTGGACAGAGGAATTTGCATTTGTGGAGAGAGCAGGATCTGCGGTATGTCTAATATGCAATGATAAAATTGCATCGATGAAACGGTCAAATATAAAGCGGCACTTCGATACGCACCATGCTTCATTTGCATCGAAATATCCAGCGGGGGACAGCAGGAAAAGGGCATGCGAGGAGCTACAGCGGAGAGTGCAGACGAGTCAGCAGCAACTACGTGTGTGGACCAAGCAAGGTGACGGGAATTCCGCTAGCTTTGCGGGGGCTTTGGCAATAGTAAGGAATGGAAAGTCATTCACAGATGGCGAGTATGCCAAAACATTCATGCTTGATGTGGCCAATGAACTGTTTAATGACTTCCCAAATAAAGACAAGATAATCAAACGAATAAAAGACATGCCCCTGTCAGCAAGAACTGTGCACGATCGTAGCATCATGATGGCAAATCAAGTCGAGGAAACACAAATTAAGGACATAAACGCCGGGACATACTTTTCTCTCGCGTTAGATGAGTCAACAGACGTTAGCCATCTATCTCAGTGCAGTATCATTGCCAGGTATGCTGCAGGTGACACACTGCGTGAGGAAAGCTTGGCTGTTTTGCCAATGAAAGGGACAACAAGAGGAGAGGATTTATTCATGTCTTTCATGGAGTTTGCTAAAGAAAAAAAACTACCGATGGATAAACTTATTTCTGTCTGTACTGATGGTGCACCCTGTATGTTGGGGAAGAACAAAGGATTTGTAGCGCTTCTCCGTGAACATGAAAAGAGAGCCATCCTAAGTTTTCATGGCATCCTGCACCAGGAGGCGCTTTGCGCTCAGACGTGTGGCCAGGAGCTTGGTGAGGTGATGTCGCTGGTCATTCGAGTGGTCAACTTTATTGTTGCCCAAGCTTTAAATGATCGCCAGTTTAAAGCTCTGTTAGAAGAAGTTGGGAATCATTATCCCGGTCTGCTTTTACACAGCAACGTGCGTTGGTTGTCAAGGGGGAAGGTGCTCAGCCGTTTTGCAGCTTGCCTGAGTGAAATCCGGACTTTTCTTGAAATGAAAGGCGTCAAGCATCCTGAGCTAGACAACACTGACTGGCTCCTGCAGTTTCACTATCTCGTGGACATAACTGGCCATCTGAACCAGCTCAATGTGAAAATGCAAGGTATTGGAAATACAATCTCATCCCTTCAACAAGCAGTGTTTGCATTTGAAAGCAAGCTGGAAGTCTTTCTCAGGGACATTGAAACAGGTCGTCTTCTGCACTTTGAAAGACTGCAACAATTTAGAGATGCATGCTTAGCAAGTGACTCCACTCAACATCTGGATCTCCAGCAGCTAGCTGGCTTTACGTCCAATCTCCTGCAGTCATTCAAAGCACGTTTTGGAGAATTTCGTGCGTGCACTGGTCTTTTCAAGTTCATCACTCATCCACATGAGTGTGCAGTGGACAAAATCGACCTGATATGCATCCCCGGGGTCTCTATCGGAGACTTTGAGCTGGAAGTTGCTGACCTGAAGGCATCAGACATGTGGATGAGTAAGTTCAAGTCACTTAATGGAGAGTTGGAAAGTCTTGCGCGACAGCGAGCAGAGCTGGCGAGGGAACACAAGTGGACAGAAATTAAAAATCTTCAACCTGAAGACCAGCTGATTCTTAAAACTTGGAACGAGCTTCCTGTGACATACCACACAATGCAGCGTGTGAGTATTGCCGTATTGACCATGTTTGGCTCTACATATGCATGTGAACAGTCTTTCTCGCATATGAGGAACATTAAGACCAACCTACGCTCACGTTTAACTGAAGGAAGCCTCAACGCCTGCATGAAGCTCAACCTCACCACGTATGAACCAGACTACAAGGCCATCAGCAAAACCATGCAGCACCAGAAGTCGCATTAAAAGTAAGACATATTTAATTTATTATACGTTAAAAATACTATATGGCTCTCAATGAAATATATTTAGAAATATTTGGCTTTTATGGCTCTCCCAGTCAAAAAGGTTCCCGACCCCTGGGCTACAGTGTGTAACGTGTACAACCAAGACTACAATCTGAGACAGTCTACCACAACCTCATATCTAACAAATACCTAGGATAGCTTTTTTTTGGGGGGGGGGGTTTCCCCCAATGGGAGGATCACACTATTCCCCCCAGTTCCCCCTCCCCCCTGAACAGGTGCCCTGACCGACCAGAAGAGGCGCTAGAGCAGCGACCAGGACACATATCCACATCTGGCTTCCCACCCGCATACATGACCAATTGTGCCTGTAGGGACGCTCGACCAAGCTGGAGGTAACACAGGGATTTGAACCAGCGATTCCCATGTTGGTAGGCAACGGAATAGACCGCCACACCACCCAGATGCCCAGAAGGATACTAACAATGTCAATATGTTCGTGTGTTAGCTAAAGAGGCACTTCAGCCTTATATCAATCATTATTGCATCCGAGTCTGACACATGGCCAAACTATGAACATTGAGGTATAGCTTTAATTTTTCTTATTATTACTATGGCCTAGTTTTTAGCACTGTTGCCTCACAGCAATAAGGTCCTGGGTTTAAACCCCAGGCTGTCCCAGGTCCTTTCTATGTGGAGTTTGCACATTCTCCGTGTCTGCGTGGGTTTCCTCTGGGTGCGCCGGTTTCCTCCCACCATCAAAAGTACATGGATGTTGGGGTTAATATTCCTGTCTGTGCCCCTGATGAAGGCAATAGGAAAATGAACTGGAGTTGGTCCCTGGGCGCTGCAGCTACCCACTGCTCCTACACAACAGGCTGGGTTAAACGCAGCAAATTTAGATGTAACCAAAAAACTGTACAATGACAAAATAAAGTGGCAGCGGCGGTGGCGACAGTAGCTTCTTCTTCTTCTCCTGCTTCTTATTCTTTATCATCATCATTATCATCTTTTCAAAGCAGTCTACCTTTTGGGAAAAGGCCTCATCAGCTCTTTGAATGGCTTGTTGTAGAGCCATGAGCACAAATGTTTGCATAAGTTTAGCTGCAGGTCAGAGCATTATTTATTCTAATAAAGCTCACGAACCTGAAGATGGTAATACACCTATTTGTTTGGTCCAAAAATCACTTTTACACTAACCCTGTAACGATGCATGGTACTTACCCAGTCACTTCATGCTAGTGTCCTCAGATTAAAACAAGCACGTAAATTGATGTTATGTTGTTGTACCATGGCAGGGCTTGCCTAACACCTGGCAGTTTGTTCTGCAGAACAAATCCATGACTTTAATGGCCTAAATATGGTCGTTTTTTACTCTTTATCCAAAACCATCCAGGCTTATTGTTTTATTATATCGGTATAGTATGCTACCGTGTATGGTTTACTATATAATTCAGATTAGTCATTTTGAGTTAATTTAGAGGAAGAACGATCCCAGGATTTGCATAATGCAGTTTTGTTTGGTGGTTTGCTTTGCGCCTTTGACTACTTAACAGCCTTACCTTTTGAACATGAGCTCAGAAAAAGGTCCTATTTATTTATCATCGTTAATGTTATGTATGTTAATGTTATGTAATGTTGGGCGGCATGGTGGCCTAGTGGTTAGCACTGTTGCCTCACAGCAAGAAGGTCCTGGGTTTGAACCCCGGGGTTGTCCAACCTCGGGGGTCGTCCCAGGTCGTCCTCTGTGTGGGGTTTGCATGTTCTCCCCGTGTCTGCGGTGGGTTTTCTCTGGCTGCTCCGGTTTCCCCCACCATCAGAAGAAACATGCATGTTAAGGTTTATACTCCTGTCTGTGCCCCTGAGCAAGGCAATGGGAAAAGAACTGGAGTTGGTCCCCAGGGCAGCATGAGGGTGCAGCCCACTGCTCCTAGGCCTAGCTACACAGATCACAGCTAGGATGGGTTAATTTTCAGTAATAGAATTTCCCCAAGGTGATTAATAAAGGAAACTTAGTTAATTAATTAATTCATTCATTCATTAACACAATGTTAGCGTACTTTGCCATAAACATTCTGAAAATTGGAGAATGACCATCAACAGTTATTTGTATGCATGTAGCCTATTAATCTATGTTTTAGCCCCTTATTAATGCACATAAACATGTTCGCACAATGTGTGTACATTAAAAATACAGTGTGGCCACCTCTAGATGTCCCTTTGTCACCCCTGGAACACCCCAGTTAAAAATTCCTAGAGCCTCGCACACATTCAAACACACACTTTACAAATAATGACAATAAAAACACAATCAGAGTAGATAAACTAGCAATTCCTAGGAATTGCACCTTTTGTAGTTATTTTTCTTTCAATGAATAATGAATTTATACCTGCTTGGCCATTTGAACCTCACCTAATTACAACACAAAGTTTCTTATTGTCCACTGTCTTTGTTACTCTTTGACTTAAGGGCATTATTTCAGCCTCAAATTGCTAAATTAGACTTTTAACAAATAGATGGCAGTATTCAACAGTAAAACATGTTATTTGCTGGTACTGAAAAGCTGTAAATAAATTTATGTATGTTAGTAATGTCCGTAATGTACAGCTGTGTGTAACTGTGTGACTGTGAAGCAGGACAGTATTGTAAGAAGTGTATTTGTGCTCATTCAGCACCTCCCAGGCTGAATAAAGGTTAAGAAAATCATAACTGTGTTGGTGGAGAGTCATGCAGTGTTTACTGGTGGCTTAAAGGATTACAGTGTGTTTGTGAAGCTTTGTGGCAGCTTGGAAATAACAGGAACCACGGCCTCCCAGTAGACAAGAAACAAGGAAGAGAGAGGCTAAATGAATAAATAAACAATGAACCTGAGGAAAATACGAGACTGAGAAAGTAATGTGGAGGAAAGGAATCATGATGGGGGGTTTTGTTTGACAAGAAAGAATGCCTCACTTGCTCCCTCTTAATGTACAGCTTTGCATTGGGGTCCTGCATCACCCTGTTGGGATTTATTTGGCAATAATGACCAGCTCTCTGTACATTATCCTGCTTATTACATGGCTACTTACTAAAGAAATCAATAATTTGACACAAAATATTGATTTAAAAATGATTTTATTCCCTCCACCAAAAACAAACAGTCCATTAGATTCGTTAGTCCATTAGAACTGCGTCCATAGCAACGGTCTCATTCATAGCAGTGATCTGCCATTCGGAAATAACAGACCAAAGAATGCCATAATTGACCAATCAGAACTGAGTAGTCAACAAAGCTGTGTAATAAAATGTTATAACCATGTCGTAACATTCCAGGAACTCCTGCACAAACCAGGCAACTAATAAAATTCCGAGCAGCAGACATAACGATGATGGAGATGACATAACGAGTGGTATCCCATTTCCTAGGGAAGGATTTCAAACCCTACATACCTCCTGTAGTTGTGTTCTGAAGGGCCACTACCCAGTAGAGGGCACTCCAAAACTAGGGGTAGGACATTTATATAAACTGACACACTGATCTCTGAAATGAGAAATAGTAGTGTTGGTGCATCATTTACATTGTGCTTCCTGTCTGTGACCTTGTTCTTCCACTCAGAGAACACTTTCTACAGCAAGTTAACAACTTTCTTTAAACACCGCTGTCACTTGTCTTAGTGTTCCTTGTTTAACCATTCATAGAAGAGTTGGTGTCAGTATTTTTTGGAAAGGTGTGCATCTCATTCTGAGATGAAAAATCTTCCATGTTGAATGTTTCAATGTTTCAATCATTACCCTGTTGCCCCAATTGATAGTCAAGTGACATTTATTTGTACAGCCCAATTACAAATTTGCCCTAAGGGGCTTTACAGCAACACAACATCCTGTCCTTAGACCCTCGCATCGGATAAGGAACAACTCCCTAAAAAGAAAAATCTTTAACAGGGAGAAAAAACAGGAAGAAACCTTAGGGAGAGCAACAGAGTAGGGATCTCTCTCCCAAGACAGACAACGTGCAATGGATGTTGTGTGTGCACAATTTACATAATACAACACTGAAAGAGGACAACAGAATTATAATGGAATTATAAAATGTATGAAGAATAATTAATAGTTGTAATGCAAGATTAGTCCAGTCTTGCATTACAAGCACTCTGTTCTTCTGATTATCTCTCAACACTCATCAACACAAAATGGCCACCCCCCCCCACACACACACACACTGGTCCTCTGATTCCCTGTGCTTTTGCTCACTTCCTATCTTGCTCATACAGCAGTATCTCCAAAGCTGCACAACAAACACGTTCAACTCTGAACAAACACACTCCTCTTCTGCCAGCTGTCCCGTTGTTTGACAAGGTTTTTACCGCTAGGTACATTTGGAAGAGATAAGCACATTTCTTGCTAAGCTGGCAGACCATGATAATTATCAACATTGAAGTTCATCAACCTATACTATACCCAGTCCTAATCATAAGGGTAACCTTCATCTCCCTTGAGGCCTTATGTGTAGCTCAAACCTTAACCCTGAAGGCTTTACGCCTTGCCCTAAAGCAAGAAGATGGTAGGACTTTTGTGATCACCGGAAGACAGAGATACAGCGATTTTTGTCTTTTTGGCCTGACCACAAAGTAAAACAACCTGATCTTACAGAAATACGTGAAACGACCACGACCTCGTAACACTCGCATTACGTGGCGATGGCACGTAATGTGTTAAAATTATGTGCTGACACCACGTAATGCAAGTGTTAAGAGGTCGTGGTCGTTTCACGTATTTCTGTAAGATCATGAAGTAAAAACTAACCACTGTCTAGTGTGTTTTGTGTGTGCGCGTGCATGCGCACATACACACGCATAAGTGTTTGTCTCACCTTGCAAATTGTAAACTAAAAAATTTGTGATAGTACCTGTCACCGCTGCAAAAGTCCCTAATGTTTATTTGGCAACTTTGCAACGATCGTTTGTGGGAAAAATAATGTGTTCACTTTTGCTCTCCAATGTCAGTGGGATAGGAGTTATTTCTTTTATTACCGTCTGCTCCTCACACATAACAACCATCACGCTGTGAGATGTTGACAGCTTGACAGTTAAGGTGACAGAGCAACACACATCTCTGGAGAAGTTGAGTCACAACAAAGGGTTTCTACGGAAGAATTTAAAATGAGGGATATTTCACTTCCTCTTAGTTCGCTGCAGGTTGATGGCAACAGCTGATCTCCTCAGTATATAAATGCTCCCCTCTAGACATCTTTTTTTTCTTTGCCTTTCACTCCTCTGATGTTGATGCAATATTCTAGTTTTGATTACTTTTCCAGAAACTTTTGCCATGAACATCAAAGTGAAGTTTGACAGGAAGGGTGGTGCACAAAGACGGGTGAACCCCTGTGTATGATGAGCAACAAGGATGCTGGGCTGGATTTGAACCTTGAAGGAAGACTCTGATATACATTTTAACCTAAGCTCTATTTTCTTATAATTACGAGTCAAACTGACCGATGGGTAGCAGAATCTTTTAAATGGATTTATAATCGAGTGAGATCGCATCAGCAGACTACTGATGCCCCGCTGTGTCCAAAGTCGAGATATAGTGGAGGGTAAACACACATAAATGCTGTTCACCCACCTCTTTAAATCCGAAATGCCGTTTTTACATATGGTGCAGCGCTTTTACGCATGATTTTCATGAGTTACTATGCTCAAGCCTGGTTCCCTCTAGCACTTTCTCTTAGGGAAGCTGTGGGATCGATGGTTTTGTCCTCTACCTATATCCATGGACAGGCCGAGTGTACATACTATATTGCCTAGTGAGCACAGAGCAGCCATCAGTACACTGCCCACTCCTGATAGATGGAGATGAAATACAAGCAGTCCCTCCCCCTGCGCTAAAGCCACAGAAGTGCTGGTTGCACAGACGAGATAGTAGATGCTAAGATGGAAATTCAACATGACTGAAAAAATATGCTGCATTAAATGATTTGTTGGATAAAATACCATTAAGTAAATAGATAGCCATCGACCCTCATATGCAGTTAAAACTTTCCCGATTTGTCTCATTGGATCTGCTTTCATCGCAGTGTTAATTAAGCAGTAAGAGCAGTTTAATTTGCTTGTTGCAGGTTTAGCTTGATAGCAAACTGCATATGCTATCCCTATCCATAGCCTCCATAGCCTATCCCATAGTAAAAAAATCATACAATCACATCAACCCTCAATTACAATGTTACACTTTAATTTAGCAGATGCTTTTACACATCTGAGAGTTAAGGCAACAAAAGCAAGGATCTAGTCAGGAGGCGACAATGCAAGTATAAGTGACAAAAAAACAAAACAAAACAAAACAAACTAGGTTCAAGTCCGACAGAACATAGGTGTCAACAGGCAGTACATACATACATGCATACATACATACCTAGGGTGCATAGAAGCGCCTTTTTTTCCCAATACCATCAGATAAACATCTGGAATGAGGTGTGAACATATTCGGGTGAAAGATATCATGCTTCCGCCCAGTATGGGGTAATGATAGCTTTACACCTGGCAGGTCTGATGCTGGTTTCAAAATCTGGGCTGATAAAGGAATATCAAAGGTTGAGGATCAATTTAACCCAGAGGATAAAAGTCTCATGTCATTTGAAAATCTGTCAAATACATATGATATCCCACGTAAGCATTTCTTTAAATATTTGCAACTCTGTAGTTTCATTACAAAACTCAAAGCCACTCATTAACCCAACCGCCTCGCTTCCCTTTGGAGACAATGTTGTAAAAAAAAACTGTCTTGGAAAAAGTATTATGACCAGTTTCTATGACTTGTTTGTATGTGGTTTGCCCGAGTCTTCCGAAATGAGGCTTATGGCATGGAAAGAAGACTTACAGCGGGATATTTCAATATAGGAGTGGAGAGACGCATGTGATGGTCTGGCGGCCTGTCCAGTGTGTCTCCCCACCTGCTGCCCAATGACTGCTGGGATAGGCTCCAGCATCCCCGCAACCCGAGAGCAGGATAAGTGGTTCGGATAATGGATGGATGGATGGAGTGGAGAAATGCATGCACTGAGAGTCAAAAACAAACAGCCAATACTCGCCTAAAACTTTTGCAGTATAACAGGTTAATGCGGACATATATCATGCCAGTTAAATTGAACAAATTTAACAGCAAATTTCCCGATGATTGTATTAAGTGTGAGCAGTCAAGAGGGACTCTATGGCATTGTGCGCAGCAATGTGGAAAGCTACAAATATTCTGGGGAGAGGGGAGACTCATGATAGAAGAGCTCTTAGCACTAAAACTAACCTTGGAGCCCAAATTATTCCTGCTGGGTCTATATCCAAATGGGCATGGTATACAGAAACATGAGCAAATCTTTGATTTATGTCTGTTACAAGCAAAACAATTAATGGCTCTGTCATAAAAGAACATAAATAGGTCATGAATAAGTCAGTGGATTAGGGAAATGTCTCTAACACTAGCCTTGGAGAAAATCATCTCTATACTTAAAGATGAACGTGAAATATTCAAAAAGATATGGAGGCTCGTTTATATATTTTAATGAACATAGAGACCTGGGGAATATTTTAGATGAGCCAGAAGATGAATAGAGGTGGTGGTGGTGGTGGTGGGGGGTGGGGGTGGGGCTGCAAGTTGATTGTTTTTCTATGCATTTTGACCACTGGTTACCCATATAGAATAAGAGAAACTATAGAATTTTTTTTAGTTTTTTTTTTAGTTGTCTTTATGCATTTACTTATTTACATTCTGACTGTACCTTTTGGAAACTATGCTTGATGTTACATACGACTATGTATACTTAGTGTAGGTACATAGATATACTATGCTTATTACTTTTCCCTTTTTCCCAACTGCTATATTTAACTCAACGCAAGTTTTAGCAGGCAACAACGTATGCATTGTCAGCTCTTTAACAGCAATGCATACATTACATCAAATTTACAGACATTAACCTTTTTCTTTTTTTTCCACAAAACTACTGCCCCCCCAGACAGTTTTTACTGGTGTCATCAGAATTTGTTTTTCTGCTATAGCAAACATAAAAACGAAAAGTGAGAAGTAGAGTTAATTTGCAGTCACATGTATTACTTTAATGGAGGGAACTAGACAGTGCATAGACATGAATTACACATGTGAAAAAGTTTTCTCACAAAATTCAGAAACCAGAGAAGGGGCGACACTAAAGAATTACTACGGAAACACAACATACACACATAAAACTGCAAGCGATGCAGTAGATGAGATGAGTTAGGGTTTACCCATCCTTTTATTTACCTCTACATTCAGGGGTGTGCACGGGCATGACCTCAGAAAAGATCTGATTTTGATATGATAAAATTTATTGATCCCTGTAGGGAAATCATACTCTGCATCTAACCCATCCTAGCTGTGTAGCTAGGAGAAGTGGGCAGCCGCCGTGCAGCACCCGGGGACCAACTCCAGTTCGTCTTGCCATGCCTTGCTCAGTGGCACAGACAGGAGTACTAACCCTAACATATGTACATGTCTTTTTGATGGTCCGGGAAACCGGAGCACCCGGAGAAAACCCACCGCAGACACGGGGGAGAACATACAAACTCCGCACAGAGGGATGGGGTGGGATGACCCCAAGGTTTGAACCCAGGACCTTCTTGCTGTGAGGTGACAGTGCTAACCACTGCGCCACCGTGCCGCCTCCATTGGGCATGCCCCAAACCCACAACATCCAACGACAAAAAGGGTTTCACAGTGGAGTAAAGTCAGAGGCTGGCAAAGTTTTACAAAAATAATGTCACCATCGTTGTGACATGACAGTGACTGTGAATGACTTGACAATGACTTGAATTTGAATGTGAAACTGTGAAAAACAAAGATTGATAACATCCTCTATTGTTGGACCTTCATATCTGCCGAGGAAAAAGCCCAGACATAAAAACAAAATCAAATTCAAGGAAAAAGAAAGGAGAATCATTAAGAGGAGGATAAAAGGAGAGGGATCAGATCAAGTCAAGGGAAATTTATTTGTGTAGCCATAAATCAGTGACATTCCAGAGGGCTTTACAATTATGTTATATTAGCTTATGTACAACAGGATAATAGAAAAAATGATAATGTACAGAACCCTGCTATCCATACATCCTCAATTTGGATGAGAGGAAATCTCGACAGGAAACCTTGTTTTAGGGGGAAAAAAATGGGAGAAATATGAAGGGTGTCAGAGGAGGGATCCTCCTTCAGGACGTAGTGAAGGACAGATTTAAAAGAAACCACTCAGTGACTCATCATCATCATCATCAGTGGCCAATCGAAGCAAGTATGACTGTCCTCTGGAGGACGCCTGTTCGAGACTTTGTTTAATGTGGGGAGACTGGTGCACAGACAGCCACCACACAGTCCTTGACAGATCTGGGTCAGGATCCAGTGGCATGGCATCCAAGATGACTGTGGGCCCATTTCTGCTGCAGCCTTCATCCGCCTTCCCAGCTGTTGTGATGCTTCCCTAAAGTCAGCTATCAGCCTGTTCCAACGTTGAGGTCTTGATTGGATTGCTGTTTGTCAGGGACCTCCCTCTTGACCTTACCATCGTGGGTGACTCTTATTAGGAGCATAGCTCCAGACGCTATTGCTCTTGGGATCTCAGGGCTACGCAAGCTTCTCCATCACGACAAGGTGACAATTCACGGAGAAGAAATGCTTCATAGAGACCACGATGGATAGATACGGGATTGAGAGCTTTTACAATGTCTTCCACTATCGTACTGATTTGAAATAGATGCAGAGAATCTTTGGCTTCCCAAGTTGAGACAGAGTAGCTGACTTTATGAAAAATAGCTGTAAAGTGTGTTTGAATGATGTTTAATTCAGTGTGGTGTGCTTTGGGTTAGAAGCGACAGGCCAATGTGGCAGATGATGGTGGAATTATGGTGACAGACAGACAGTTTTGAAGGCTCATAGACAGGTACGGTGGTGGTAGGTTAGTAAGTAGTCAGACAGGTAGACAGACAATCATTCAGAATGTAGACAGACAGGCAGACTAGGAGGAAGTCATTTAGGTAGGTAGATTGGCAGGTAGACGGACAAGAGGGCTGCTAGGTTGTTAGATAGATGGATTGACCGACAAGCAGACTGGTTGGTAAGCAAACAGACAGATGGAAAGGTGAATTGATTGAGAGGTAAGAAGGCAGATAGACAGGATAGGACAGGCACTTGGACGGGCAGATACAACCTTAGTTTGGCAGCTTGACAAACAACAAGATGTGACGTGAAGAACATTTGTTTCCCTTTAAATAGGAAAGTTAAGCTCAGCAGCCAACTCTATCGTGCACATACACATGCACGTGAACACACACACTGAGATAGAGATGAGTGGCAGCAAACCTTTAACTGATTCAATTGCTTCCACCTTCTGCTTAAATTATCCTGTTTGGTAACAAGGGAGAAGGAAAGAGGAGGAGGGAAGAGAGTTTGGGTGGCTTGATTCATGGTTGATATATTGAAGGAGGGAGTGGTGGATGGATGGATAGACACATAATCAATGCTTTGTGGGACCGTTAGATGGATGAGGAGTGGGGGCTTGCTGAATGGATGACAGCTGGATAGCCAAGATAGATAAATGGAAGGCTGGAAAGGTGTTTGGATGGATGGAAAGAACAGAAACAGCTAAATGATCTATAACCAGAGGGGAAGGATTAGTAAGAGGGGAAGGGAGAGAGAGAGAGAGAGAGAGAGAGAGAGAGAGAGAGAGAGAGAGAGAGAGAGAGAGAGAGAGAGAGAGAGAGAGAATGACAGTGGAAAAAAAGAGGCAGTGTTAGCGATGGAGGGAGAGAATTGGAAATACATACCACTATAAGACAAAAAAGAAGAAAGAAAACCAAGGGAGGAGAAGCAGAGCATGAGGAAAATGTGTGTGTGTGTGTGTGTGTACATAGTATATATAGTATATATATATACACTATAGCGAAAAATTGTTAAATGGAAGAACAAGCTTGTTTCGTGCTCAGTGCACTCATCAGCTCCCTACATGGTTACAGTAAACGTTCTTAATTAAACCGGTTGCCTACGTTCTACAGTATGTGCGGTGTCCAATTACAGGGTAGGGGGATGGGCCAATCTACGATTAAAACATTGATGCATTTGAACTGTCCAATTGGATTATATGTATATATATATATATAAAAAATCCAGTGAGTCAAGTAAATTCTTTATGAGACAGTACAAGCCTTTTTCATGCCTTAACCAATCATCAGCTTTCATTGATTTCATTCATTGATTTGTTCATAATTCTTGTGTTGTGGGACAATATTATTTGTTGAATGTTAGGCATGCAGCTGTAACTAATTTTGATTGTGTTCCTATTGAATATCTTCCTCAGTTGATGGTCCGGGGTAAAGCACTTATCCAAAAGTTCAAAAAACTGCTTACCGATGTTTGTGGCCATGGTGTCACTATTGGGTGGATTGTACCAGGTGAGGTCAAGAACTAATCAATGACACCTTTATCACAATTGGACTCCCCCCACTGCAACTGCCGTGTGAATGACTCATGCCCCCTTGAAAAAAAATGCCAGACGAAGGGAGTTATCTACCAAGCTACGGTGACGAGAAATGACAACGACAAAATAGAGACATACATCGGTCTAACAGAGGGAACATTCAAAAGGAGGTTTAATGCACACGTGTAGCTTTAGAAACAACTGTTTAAATAATGTAACATATTTAAGCCGTTATATTTGGTCATTGGCGGATAGAAACATTAATTGTTCAACCACCTGGAAAATCCTCTCAAAGAACAAAGCTTATTCAACCAGTAGTACAATGTGCAATCTATGTCTAACTGAAAAATATTTTATCATTTACAAACCAGAAATGTCCACATTGAATAACAGGAATGAATTGGCCAGCAGCTGCACACATAGATGTCATAGATGTATATAAGCATCTATTTTGTAATTGTAAATAAATCATGACAATCGACAAATACCAACCCCCCCTCCCCCATTGGATCGTTAGCGATCACGTGTTTTTGAATTTTTGAATGTCGCTCCTCTCCCTTCCCCATTGGACGTTGTGCACGTGATGTGCATGATGAGGCAGTAAAGGGTATGTTCTTTCCCGAGTAGCATTATTGACAACTGATGATTGCTTATGGCATGAAACAGGCTTGTACTGTCTCATAAAGAATTTACTTGACTCTCTGGATTATTTTGCTCCTTATTTGTTGAGCACTTTCCTTACCGCTGAGTGTTTCTTTAAACTAAGTTATCTATCTATCTATCTATCTATCTATCTATCTATCTATCTATCTGTCTATATATATATGTACGCATGTATGTACAAAATGATAAGCTCTTTATTGCAGCTGACAAAACCACAAATTTTTATAAGCTAGGGCCTGATCAATATGACAACCTTCTACATAGCAACCTCACCAAATTGTACAAGAAGGCCACGAAGTCCGCCGAAAGAGACATCACTATAGAGGACAAAAAATTTGCATCAGATCTGAAACTGCATGACCGCATTGATGTCATCACCTGTAGGCAAGCCTTTATTATCCTGAAAGACCACAAACCAAATTTTAAAAACAAACCAACGTGTAGGCTTAACCTCCAATTGGTTGCTGTGCACAGTAATTAGGGGTGTGGTGCAGGGCAACGTAGCATTTACTCGCTGTGTTTTTTCTTTGTTGTTTAACCACATTGGCAGCTGATGAGTGTGTGACACAAAAAACAGGCTTGTACTGCAATGCATTAAAGTTTTGTTCCTACATCTATCTTAATATTCCGCTCATTTGTTGAGCACTTTTATCAACACCATTGATGGTTTATGGATAAAAACCCTATGTATATATATAAAACCCAGCCACTGAGGATGCACAAGCCAGTGCATTCTTAGTAGCGGTCCCAAGCCTGGACAAACGGGGAGGGTTGCGTCAGGAAGGGCATCCGGCGTAAAATCTTTGCCAAATCAAATATGCGGATCATAAATAACATTTCCTTACCGGATCGGTCGAGGCCCGGGTTACCAACGACCACCACCAATACTGTTAACCAGCAGGGTGCGGAAGGAAACTATGCTACTGCTGGAAGGAGAAGGAGAGGGGTAAGGCATGTCCAGAGGCAGCTAGAAAGGAGGAAGGGTAGGCGTGTAGTTGGAACTTTGAATGTTGGCACAATGACTGGTAAAGGGAGAGAGCTGGCTGATATGCTGGAAAGAAGAAAGGTAGGCATACTGTGTGTGCAAGAGACCAGGTGGAAGGGGAGTAAGGCCAGGAGTATCGGAGGTGGGTTCAAACTCTGCTACCAAGGTGCGAATGGGAGGAGAAATGGGGTAGGGGTAATTCTGAAGGAAGAGTATGTCAAGAGCATGCTGGAGGTGAAGAGAGTGTCAGACAGAGTGATGAGTATGAAGCTGGAAATTGAAGGTGCATTGCTGAATGTTATCAGCGCATATGCCCCGCAAGTTGGGTGTGAGATGGACGAAAAGGAAGAATTCTGGAGTGAGTTGGACAACATGGTGGAGAGGGTACCCAAGGAGGAGAGAGTGGTGATTGGAGTGGACTTCAATGGACATGTTCGTGAAGGTAACAGGGGTGATGAGGAGGCGATGGGAAGGTATGGAGTCAAGGAGAGAAATGCGGAAGGACGGATGGTGGTGGGTTTTGCGAAAAGGATGGCAATGGGTGTGGTGAATACATATTTCAAAAAGAGGGAGGAACACAGGGTGACGTGCAAGAGTGGAGGAAAGTGCACACAGGTGGACTATATCTTATGTAGAAGGTGCAATCTAAAAGGGATTGGACACTGCAAGGTGGTCACAGGGGAGAACGGCGCTAGGCAGCATCGGATGGTGGTCTGTAGGATGACTTTGGAGACCAAGAATGGCAATGGGTGTGGTGAATACATATTTCAAAAAGAGGGAGGAACACAGGGTGACGTACACGGGTGGAGGAAAGTGCACACAGGTGGACTACATCTTATGTAGAAGGTGCAATCTAAAAGGGATTGGACACTGCAAGGTGGTGACAGGGGAGAACGTAGCTAGGCAGCATTGGATGGTGGTCTGTAGGATGACTTTGGAGACCAAGAAGAGGAAGAGAGTAAAGGCAGATCCAAGGATCAAATGGTGGAAGTTGAAGAAGGAAGACTGTTGTGTGGAGTTTAGGCAGGAGTTAAGACAGGCACTGGGTGGTAGTGAAGAGTTGCCAGATGGCTGGGCAACCACTGCAGAAATAGTGAGGGAGACAGCTAGGAAGGTACTTGGTGTGTCATCAGGACAGAGGAAGGAAGACAAGGAGACTTGGCGGTGGAATGAGGAAGTACAACAAAGTATACAGAGGAAGAGGTTGGCAAAGAAGAAGTGGGATAGTCAGAGAGATGAAGAAAGTAGACAGGAGTACAAGGAGATGCAGCGTAAATAAAAGAGAGGTGGCAAAGGAAAAGGAAAGGGCATATGGTGAGTTGTATGACAGGTTAGACACTAAGGAAGGAGAAAAGGACTTGTACCGATTGGCTAGACAGAGGGACTGAGCTGCAAAGGATGTGCAGCAAGTTACGGTGATCAAGGATAGAGATGGAAATGTGCTGACAAGCGAGGAGAGTGTGCTGAAAAGGTGGAAGGAGTACTTTGAGGGGCTTATGAATGAAGAAAATGAGAGAGAGAGAAGGTTAGATGATGTAGGGATAGTGAATCAGGAAGTTCAGAGGATTAGCAAGGAGAAAGCAAGGGCAGCTATGAAGAGGATGAAGAGTGGAAAGGCAGTTGGTCCTGATGACATACCTGTGGAGGCATGGAGATGTTTAGGAGAGATGGCAGTGGGGTTTTTAACTAGATTGTTTTAACACAATCTTGGAAAGTGAGAGGATGCCTGAGGAGTGAGAAGAAGCATACTGGTACCGATTTTCAAGAACAAGGGCAATGTGCAGAACTGTAGCAACTACAGAGGTATAAAGTTGATCAGCCACAGCATGAAGATTTGGGAAAGAGTAATAGAAGCTAGGTTAAGAGGAGAGGTGATGATTAGCGAGCAGCAGTATGGTTTCATGCCACGAAAGAGCACCAAAGATGCGATGTTTGCTTTGAGATGTTGATTGAGAAGTATAGAGAAGGCCAGAAAGAGTTGCATTGTGTCTTTGTAGATTTAGAGGAAGCATATGACAGGGTGCCGAGAAAGGAGGTGTGGTATTGCATGAGGAAGTTGGGAGTTGCACAGAAGTATGTAGGAGTGTTGCAGTATATGTATGAGGGAAGTGGGACAATGGTGAGGTGTGCGGTTAGAGTGACAGATGGGGTGGAGGTGGGATTACATCAAGGATCGGCTCTGAGCCCTTTCTTGTTTGCAATGGTGATGGACAGGATGACGGACAAGATCAGGCAGGAGTCTCCATGGACGATGATGTTCGCGGATGACATTGTGATCTGTGGCAAGAGTAGGGTGCAGGTTGAGGAGTGCCTGGAGAGGTGGAGGTATGCACTGGAGAGAAGAGGAATGAAAGTCAGTAGGAGCAAGACGGAATACCTATGCATGAATGAGAGGGAGGACAGTGGAATGGTGAGGATGCAAGGAGCGGAGGTGACGAAGGCATATGAGTTTAAATACTTGGGGTCAACTGTCCAAAGTAACGGGGAGTGCAATAGAGAGGTGAAGAAGAGAGTGCAGGCAGGGTGGAGTGGGTGGCGAAGAGTGTCAGGAATGATTTGCGACAGAAGGGTACCAGCAAGAGTTAAAGGGAAGGTTTAGATGGTTGTGAGACCAGCTATGTTATATGGTTTGGAGACAGTGGCATTGACGAAAAGACAGGAGGCGGAGCTGGAGGTGGCAGAGTTGAAGATGCTAAGATTTTCACTGGGAGTAACAAAGAAGGACAGGATTAGGAATGATTATATTAGAGGGACCGCTCAAGTTGGACAGTTTGGAGACAAAGCAGTAGAGGTAAGATTGAGATGGCTTGGACATGTGTGGAGGAGAGATGCTGGGTATATTGGGAGACGGATGCTGAATATGGAGCTGCCACGAAAGAGGAAAAGAGGAAGGCCAAAGAGGAGGTTTATGGATGTGGTGAGAGAGGACATGCAGGTGGTTGGTGTGACAGAGGGAGACGCAGAAGACAGGAAGAAATGGAAATGGATGATCTGCTGTAGCGACCGCTAACGGGAACAGCTGAAAGTAGTATATATATATATATATATATATATATATATATATATATATGTGTGTGTGTGTGTGTGTGTGTGTGTATATGTGTGTGTGTGTATATGTATGTATATATGTGTGTGTGTGTGTATATATATATATATATATATATATATATATATATAAAAAACACGCACACACATTTATTTATTTAAGCAATATCACACGAGAGGGCGTGCTGTTATACTGAATATCAGCACGGCTGTAATTCGGTCGTGACACAGGCCAAGTTGCCTCGTACCATGCCCCTAGTTGCGGTGCACAACAACCAATGGGAGGACAGGAAACATTGGAAAGCAACATTAGGAACATTACAACCAATGAGGGGGGGGGGCTAGGGCTTGTTTTGAAAAGGTAAGGGCGTAGAGGGCTGGGTCATTGTTGAAATAGCATACTTTTAAAATATAAAAAAATTTAAAAAAAATAAAATAACATCCAATGGGGTACTTTATGTACATCATCTAGTGGAGTAGGTCCGTGCCTGTCGGCTCTTTCAGCTGTGCTCCAGATCCACTCCACTTCTTCTCTCTATTTCTACACTGTGCGTTCTCCCTTCCTTTAAACTCTCCCCCTCAGCTGTCTCGCTGCTTGTTTTCCTCTCTCTCTCTCTCTCTGGTCTCTGTCATATTGTGTATTGCTCATTCTCTTTTACCCCACTCCTAAAAACCTTCCTCATCATCCAATGTTTTTATCTCTCCATTGATATGTCTGTCTATCTGTTTTATTGTTTACCTAGCCTTTGGCTTTTGTTGGCAATTTAAGGGAGATGTGAGTCATTACATAATGAGGCATGTAGTAAACTCTGTGTGTGTGTGTGTGTGTGTGTGTGTGTGTTTTATTGCTGAACTCAACACCCTGAATATTGTATTAGATGGAAGTGATACGTGTGCACGCACGCATGCATGCATGCATATGCACACACACACACACACACACACACACACACACACACACACACACACACACACACACACACACACACACACACACACAGGTTGAGGCGATGGTCTGTCATTTAGTAATTCACGTTGATGAGTTATTAGCTAACGATAAGAGAGACAGACAGACAGAGAAAACGAGGTAAACAGAGATTCACATTAGCACACAGGCAGGCGAAGGAAGAGATTTTTCATTACTGCGTTCTCTGATGCATTCTGCATGCATTAGAGTGTGTGCTCCTGCTGCTTTAAATGCAGTTATATCAGGAAGGAAGTCATTACGCCATGAACTCTGAACGTGACATACAATACAGTACATACAGAAGGACAGCAAGATCAATAGATAGGTACCCAGACAGGTTCACAGTACACGCAGTGAGGCATTCATACAGACAGATGGGGAGATGGCTTGCAAAGGTACAAAAAAATGAGGAAAACACACAGAGAAATTATTAGACAGACAAGTGGGACAGACAGACAGACAGACATCCATCCATCCATCCATTATCCAAACCACTTATCTTGCTCTCAGGGTCACGGGGATGCTGGAGCCCATCCCAGCAGTCATTGGGCGGCAAATGTGGAGACACCCTGGACAGGCCGCCAGGCCATCACACAGGGCACAGAGGTGAAAATACCATATACATTATACCAAATATGCAGGTAATGCAGCTGTATTGGGGCACGCAACAGTTTAGGGCCGGCACTCATGGACCCCTATTTATCTCACCATTCACGTATCAAAGACCTTGAGCACTGTGTCTTTCAGTATACGGTATGGACAAAAACGTGCAAAGTGTGCCCACGCGTAAATATGGACATGCTTACGACTGTGTAGCAAAATCCACACTGAAGAGTTAGCTAGATGGCCAAGTGTCAAGACTTCGCACAGTGAAAAGTGAGTCTATGTTGTAAGTAGAACTTCTCTATTATTTATTTGACCAATAATCAACCAACACACTTGTGTTTTGTGTTTATAAGGTCTACTACGCGCAGACATGAAGAATGTTGTCAATGCGGCTCAACCCAACTCATGCCCACAAAGTCTGCCCGAAACCTGTGTGTTATAATTGATGACCAACTAACATTTAAGGTTGACATGGCCTCTATTGCTGGGTCATGCTGATTTGCCCTGTACAACATCAGGAAAATTAGACCCTACCTGTCTGAGCATGCAGCAAAACTCCTGGTACAGGCTCTTGTAATATCACACACCGACTACTGCAACTCCTTACTGGCAGGTCTCTCTGCATGCACTTTAAAACCTCTGCAAATGATCCAGAACGTGGTGGTGCTTCTGGTCTTCAACCAACCCAAAATGGCACAGGTCACTCCACTGTTCATACCCCTCCACTGGCTCCCAGTTGCTGCCTGCATCAAATTCAAAACCTTGACGCTCACTTGTAAAATGGCTCCCGCCTACCTGAACTCCCTCATTCAGGTCTATACTCAGTCTCACTTACTACACTCTGCCAATGAAAGGCACCTGGCTCTTCTGCCACAACAGGGCCCTAAGTCACTAGTGGTGGAGCGAGTTGCCAAACTCAATTTGATCCACTTAGTCCATCCAGCTTTAAGAACCCAGCTCTTTCATGAACACCTCTACATCTGATGGTATTAATAAAATTACAAAAAAAAAAAAAAAAATTCTATGCACCCTGTGCATTGCCTTTGTGCACTGCCTGTTGACACCTATGTCCTATCGGACTTGAACCTAGTTTTTTGGCACTTAGTTTGTGTTGTCTTCTGACTAGATCCTTGATTGTGTTGTTTTAACTCTCAGATGTATGTTGCTTTGGATAAAAACATCTGCTAAATGACACTGTAACCATTGAGGCCAGATTTTCCAAGGCTGTACATTTCGTGTCCATCATAAATCCATCTGGCATTAAACTCAAATTTTCTCCCTCCATGAAAATTCATTCCACTTTACTTATCTTCCAGTTGAAACCAGTTTCTATCTGTCCATTGGCCCATCATGTTTTATTTTTCATCTGAAAACAGTCCTGTTTGGATTGATTTAGAATCTTGTTCTGTTACGCCACGCTCACCGTTGCACTTGTATTTTTATTCTGCAGATTGCAAATACTTGAGAAAAAAATACAGACAACCCTATTGTACTGAATATGATTAACGTTTGATTTAACACTAAATATTTGAATAAAAACTCCTCTTGGACATGCTTCAGTCCTATTTGGGGTGATTTTAACTTTTAACCAGGGAAATGTGACTCAGGATTTTGGTTATGGGCTGAAAAAGACTAAAAGAAAGTGCAAGATATGTACAGTGAAAATAAAGTACTTATGTCCTTTGCAGAAATATCAACTGAATATGACATTTCAAAGAATGACTTTTTCATATATCTTCAAATTGGAAACTTTATATCCTCATCTCAAAACCATTCATTAAATAGGTAATTTCTATGATGAAGGTTTAATTTCATCTTTGTATGGCTTGTTTGAATCTGGGTCTGATGAATCCTCGGAATCAAAATGGAGATCATGGAATGAAGATATAGATGATGAAATATCTTTAGAAGACTGGAGTAATATACGTGGAGGAAGGCTCAGAGGCAGACACCAAACAGTAGCATGAATCTTAGACGGTATAAATGGCTGAAGTGTACACACATATAACTCCTGTTAAATTGCACAAGTTTAATGATAACATTCCTGATACCTGTGTAGCGCTATCTATCCCTTTTAACTGTCAAGGATAATGCTCCTGAGTTCTCTATACAACCCGGTATCCAATAAACTATTGAAGTATGGTAACTTCGCTTTTTATGTGTTTAAAGTATGTTCTAAAGGCTCTAAATGTCTTACAGTGTCATCTGGTAACTCCAACTAAAAGGTTGACTACCCCTTTAAGGCGCTCAAATAGGGCATATGACCCCTTTAAGGCAATCTAACATGGTCTAGACACCTCAGTGTCCCCGAGTAACTTATATTAAAATGGTGGACAAGCCCTTTAAGGTTGTCTCAACATGTCACTTACCATAGCCTAGACACCACAGGAATAAACACACATGAATAATCCACACTCACACAGGTACATAGAATTATATATACAAATGTATTATGAGTAATAATTATTAGAATGAATGAAAGTGATAAGCCTCAATGGCTAACAAGCATCTGCATTCAGATATACACAAATTAATCAGACTAACACATTAGCATACCGCTCAATAACCCTGTAACTAAGCCGGCAATAAAATAAAAGAAAGTCAACCCCCAGTTGCAGGCCTGTTTCTTTATCGGGTACGTTGGGACCCTAAACAGCCCTCTTCGCTCCCCTTGGAAGCCCGCACATCCAGCTTGTACTCACAAAGAATGAATGCTCCTCTTCGTCTCGCGTTTCCCACCGCAGCGAATGTCAGGCCGGCAGGCGATATTATGAACCCTACATAGCCCTCGCCAAAATCCCGTACCCTGTCCCAAATCTCGCGAACGGAC
This sequence comes from Lampris incognitus, assembly GCF_029633865.1. Classification (NCBI taxonomy): domain Eukaryota; kingdom Metazoa; phylum Chordata; class Actinopteri; order Lampriformes; family Lampridae; genus Lampris; species Lampris incognitus. The sequence continues at coordinate 37,616,730 of NC_079212.1, forward strand.
GCCGGATTTCCGCTGCGTTGCTAAGGAAACAATCAACTATCAACTCGGTGCGAAGCAAAGCTAACGTTAGCTACCTTCAATTTTGTAATTTTGTATTTTTCGCAATTTTGGACAGCTGGCTGCTTTTGTAATTTTGGACTGCTGGCTGTCAACAACAGAACGGAGGTAAGTAACGTTAGTTGTCTGAAAATGAACATATATCTAATAAATAGACTTTCTCACATTTAAGAAAGCTGATCAGTAAGTTGTTACCTGTGTATAAATGTAAAAGTCATATTACTACAATATAGGAGCTCGTTTTGTTTGTAGTCATGATAAGGGGTGAAGTATCCTATGCTCAAACGTGGAGCAAGCAAAGATTGAGTTAAAAACGTTAATGTTGATTGTGGATAACTTAGACAGGTTAAATTGTGGGTGTACAGCGTTTCCTTGATGAGCGCTAACCCCATAACAACATATTTTCGCGTTGCTACGGTGGCGCACACGTGACAAAGCCAGAAACGGGATTTTGGCGAGGCCTATGTAGGGTTCATAATATCGCGGCCGGCAGCCCTCCTAGCTAACTGGCTAGTTAGCCGTTAGCCGTTAGCACCATCTCACGGTCGAACCGTGCGCTCGCCTCGGCAGCCCAACACGGCAACAGACGACTCCTTCTGCGTTCCTCGATGGTCGCATGAACCCACCACTACACTGTGACTGATAACGTTATTTCGCTAAACTAGAAGACGGCCCGACTCACTGTGGGGAGAGCCCCTTACCGCATCCAGTCCATTTGCCCATCTTGCTGTGCTAACAACGGACACCGACTGGCTAGCTCGCTCCGTAACGTCGCTGGGTCCACATATGGGACTGACGAGTAGTCAGTTTGTCTCCCAAATCCACACAAACAGTTCCCGGGATGGGTCTCGGTCAGACATCCGCACACGTCACTGCTCACTAAACTTCAATTACATTTCTCTCACCGCAAAATAGCATATAACAACTCGACATCCAAATGCTCCGTTTGGCTCACACAAGGGACGAGAGACCTCTCTCTCCCCGTCCAGTGTGCTCGTCCTGACGTTTTCCGCTGCCCTCTCAACCAATAACATTCAAGGTAAGGTATTCTCTCCACAGCCAACCAATCACAACAATGGTAAGTTTCAACACTAAAGCAAATGCATTTCACATTGGTAAACAACTGTTTTGCAGAACAATATCAACAATATAATATATTCATATTCAAAAGGTATACAAAATAACAAACATAGGCCAAACTCTTATCTAATAGTACAATGTAATATATCTAAGGCCTATAATTTAACCACAGGGTTACACCTGTATCAAGTATAATGAGGCAACAGGGCGACAAGACCACTGTATATGGGAATGTGTGAAAGTGAAATCCTTTTGGCTAGATATTATTAATAGGATTAATCAAATTTTATCAAAGATATTACCATTGGATCCTAAGCTTTTTATGCTGGGTGTATAGCCTATCAACCATCACTTACAAAGCAAAGCGATTAAATTCTTAGACATGTTTATATTAAAAGCTAAACGTGTAATTGTTCTTAATTGGGAAAATGTTAATGGGCCAAGAATTGGAATGTGGATTAAAGAAATGGCTTCAAACATGTCAATGAAAAACATGACATATATTGTTAGACGTAACCAAACTATTTTTGATGATATATCTGGAGACCCGTTATGTACTTCTTAATGCATAATGTTAATGTTGGCACAATGTTAATGTTGGTGACCTGCTTCAGCAGGAACAAGCTCTGAGGGAGTAGGGTACCATCAAGACCATGTACATTGATCTAAGAAACAACCTTTACTTTTTTTATTTATCTATTTACTTTTCATTCAATTTTTTTTTCTTTTATGTCCCTTCTCAGAGATGGTGGGGATGAGTTGTGGGAGGGAGAACAGGGGGGAAAATGTTTGCTGCGTTTATTATAATTGTTAATCATTGTATATTCTGATGTGATTTGCAAACTATAAAATAATTAAGCCCACTGAGGCAAATTGTAATGTGCTATAATGGGCTATACAAATAAAATTGATTTGACTTAAATAAAATGTGAAAATGTGTAGCTGACTTTTTTAAATTTAATTTTATATTTATTACGTAGCCTACATGTTACCAAGCTTATGTTTGCTCAATTTTGCTTAAACCAGTGTTTACACAATTATGTTTACATAACACAATTTCACTCTTAACAATGATAAAACAGAGGATTTGTTTTTCATTATTGTAGCTGATTGTTACACATGACTATACAAGTAATTATTAGTAATAAGTATAGCAACTAGTGGCACTCCTGTGGCAGTGGCCAACAATACTGAGAACTAAACAACCGAACAAACAAAAACCTTAAGAGTGCTAAAAAACTAAAACTAGAGAGAGACAGAGACAGAGGTGTAAGCAACCAATGGACCTACAGTAATGTCCTGATCTTCATAAAAGGCTTCTTTTTTTTACTTTCATAAAAATAAGCACATACTACAGCTGAAAGTTAAAAAAAAGGAAATGTATTGTGTGTTTTAAACTCAGGAGGATGCATATGATAATAACATTTCTAAAATTCATATACAATAGTTTCTGTACCCTTTTTTTCTTCCTTAAGGCTTTGTCATTAATTTGAGTGAAGGGTTTTATATGACTAAGGAGCCTTTCACAATCAGGGAAGGTTCATTTAGAGAAGGGCAGACCGGCGCTGTGGCGTGGTTCCTTCACCCTCCAGAGAATCAAATAATCAACTTGATTCAAGGTTGAGAAAAAGTGCCGTACAATTTTCCTGTGACATTTTGAAGCCCTTACTGTGCAAGGCATGCAAAAGTACTTCCAACAGTTTTTTAGAAAATTGGCTTTAGAGAAAATAAGTGTTATTTGTGAGAAGTAGGTGAATTCAGTTTTGGAGACAGGACAAGATTTCTTGTCTCACTGGCTAACATCACACTTAGTTTTGTCTAACCCAGGATTTTCTGTCTGACAAAAGTGGACCAGTTTTTAATGGGGTGCATCGCCATGTTAACTTATGCTGCACACCTATGCTGCTCTGGGGCAGGCTAAGTTCAGGATCGTGGCTCATAAACAGCTTTTGGACTAATCAGCTGTCAGAGCTGTAAGAGATGCCATTACCACACTTTTTTTTTTTCGCATGGAAAGAAAACCACAATAAAAAAGAAATCGTGAGACCAAAAATGTTAATTGCTTTTCTCATTGCCAAAGAGGAAAGAACAAGAAGGTCATGTCACCCATCCATCCATCCATCCACTACCCAAGCCGCTTATCCAAATTCGGGTCGTGGGATGCTGGAGCTCATCCCAGCAGTCATTGGGTAGCGGGTGGGGAGACACCCTGGACAGCCCACCAGTCCATCACAGGGCCCACACACACACACACACAGACACACACAGACACACACACACACACACACACACACACACACACACACACACACACACACACACACACACACACACACACACACACACACACACACACACCGAGAGACAATGCCCAATTCACCTGACCTACATGTCTTTGGACTGTGGGAGGAAACCTGAGCACCCGGAGGAAACCCACGCAGACACAGGGAGAACATGCAAACTCCACACAGAGGACGACCTGGGATGACCCCCGAGGTTGGACAACCCCAGAGTTCGAACCCAGGACCTTCTTGCTGTGAGGCGACTGCGCTAACCACTGCGCCACCGTGCCAAGGTCATGTCAGTATGTAAAAAAAAAAAAAACATTCTTTAGAGAGAAAAACAAAATAGTCTAACAAGCATGTAGCTAGGCCTACAATTTTTTTCTATATTCCAAATTATCTATTTCCAGTTTAAGGTTCCTCAATGGTTCTACTTCAACTCCAGGGTCCATTCATACAGGAAGCTGCCAGAGTCCGTTTGCATATAACAAAACATCAGCATAATTAGAGTTATGTTGAAGCATAATCAAACACACTTTAAATAAATGTGCTCATATAAACATACACAAATGGAGTTAGAGACCACAGGTGTGTCTCTACAGACATACTGTAGGAGTGAAGAAGGCCATTTCTTTCTCTGGCGATGTGTTCACACTCAAATCTCTGTTATGACTTGTGAAAGGATGCATTTATCTCTGCAACTCTCTCCGAGCACACATCTCCTCATCATTGCCTTCCCTCTGAAAATGAAACACGAGTGTCTTGGAAAGATGAACAAAAAAAAAGGACAAACCCTCACACGTCTGTGTGGAGAACAGGCATTGTCCAGGGTGAAGAGCTGATGTGAGAAGAGGAGATTCAAGTGGTTATGAGTGACATAAGAGGGTCACAGAGGAGGGGAAAGGTGATATGGGGAAGGATGTGGCAAGAGATTGGAGAGGAAAAGTAGATGGGCGAGGGTAAAGAAAGAAGGGGAGGAACTGTTGAGAGGATCATAGGAGTGAAGAGCTATGAGGGTGAGAGTGCAGTAATAAAAAAGCAAGCTGTGAAGACAGAATGTGGGTGTGAGGGAGAAGGGAACAAGCAAAAACAGCAGCAGAGGAGAGAAGGCATGAAGGGAGAACTTGGGTCACCTTGCAAATTCACATAAGTGAAAAATGCCATCGGTGTCATCACTGTGTGTGTGTGTGTGTGTGTGTGTGTGTGTGTGTGTGTGTGTGTGTGTGTGTGTGAGAGAGAGAGAGAGAGTGAGTGAGAGAGACACACTCAAGGAGAGGGGATCTCATTGATGTAAGATGTTTTCTTCTAGTGCAGAAAGGAGAGAAGCGTGAAAAAAGATGGGAGTGAGAAAAAAGGGTTTATCTTGATGGAGTGACATTTCAATGGAGACGAGAATGACTCGCTGATGGCCAATACACCGGTCTCTCTCTCTCTTTCAGTTGTTGGATGTGTTTTTGTCTTAACCACTATCCCCCTGGCCAAAAACCCGCTAACATCCGCCTTTTTACATTCACCAAAGGTGGACATTAGCGTGTTTTTTGTGGGTGTTTTGGCCAGTGGGAAAAGGGCATTAGTGTTGCACTGCCGTGGGCTGGGAGAAACGATATTTCGTTTCATTAATGACACATAAAGTATTCCTGATTCCTGGTTCCGTGACTTACAAAAAGAAACAAAAATAAAAGAGTGAGTTTATACAGAAGTTTTACACAGAAGTTAACCTGCTACAACGATCACAGTTATTTGCAATGGCAGCGGTTCAAACGGCCGCCAGGGCTCTGGCCATCCTGCTATGTTGATTTGAATTGGATTGTTCGTTCTACTGTCATTCATTTTCTACGGTACTCACATATAAATGTGATTTATACACCGAAGTGACTTGTATATGTTTTGTTTTCCTCACAACAATGCATTTTTTGCTGAGTGCGACTAATACACCAGTGTGACTTGTAGTCTGCGAAATACAACATTCCAATCAGACAAGCACTAGACTGAACACAGAGGGCCTTGCTATGAACACTTGACAAGATAATCTGGCAAAGAACTGAATGCTGGGCCTTAAACACATGACTAATAGGTGTCCAGGTGGCCTCCGGCTTGGTTGGGTATCACAATTGGCTGTGTCTGTGGGTGGAAGCCAGATGTGGGTATGTGTCCTGCTCGCTGCACTAGCGTCTCCTCTGGTCAGTTGGTGCACCTGTTCAGAGAGGAGGGGGAATTGGAGGGAAATAGCATAATCCTCCCATGCGCTACATCCTCCTGGCGAAACTCCTCACTGTCAGGTGAAAAGAAGCTGCTGGCGACTCCACATGTATCAGAGGAGGCATGTGGTAGTCTGCAGCCCTCCCTGGATCGGCAGAGGGTGTGGAGCAGTGACCAGGATGGCTCGGAAGAGTGGGGTAGTTGGCCAAGTACAACTGGGGAGAAAAAAAAAAGGAGGGGGGGATAAAAAAAAAACACAACTAATGATATTAATTGGGGACAGCTATAGAGCAAAATGACGAGTGCGCAGCCTGGGTTGGAATCTGGACCGGAGTTCACTTGTGTCCTCTATGGGCAGGGAGGTTACTGATGAAACGGTGTGGGAGGATGGAGGCGCGATCTCGCGTTTGCAGCGGCCTCACCCAGTGCTGATTATGCAGTGTCTTTGTCCGTCTGCGTCTAAGTTTGTGTGACTGTATGAAGTTTTTATTTTGATTGTCGATTTCACTTGGCTAGGAGAGCTGGCGCTGGTTCACCTGAGAGAGCTTGGTGTTGCGTCCTGTGGGCTCGAGGAGGAGGCAAGCGGGGCAGGCTAAACTAACTGCTAGCCCATGGTTCTGCCCGAGAGGAAACACTGAGGCGGTCTGGCGGCGGCCTCGCCTCACGTCGACTGTGCGGTGTTTTTGTCTGCGTATGCGTTAGTGTCATCGTGTGGAGTGCGGAGGAGATGTGTCGAAGGTGTCTGGCTGGAGAGCTAGCGTTGGCTCGGCTGAGGGAGCCTGGTCTCCTACATCCGATGGCCCAAGGACCACGGCCCTGCCTGGGGCTGTGCCTGAAGAGGAAACACCGAAGGCGGTCTGACAGGATGCGGAAGCAGGGCAGGCTAAGCTAACTGCTAGCCCATGCAGACCGGCAGTTCAGACAGTCATCCTGACTGGCGCTCATTCTCTGGATGGTGGAGTTTTTGGACTGTGCTGTACTGGGTGGACTGTGTTGTTGGCTGTTTTTGCTTCATTCTCTCCGTTTTTGTATGTTTTTGGTGGTGTTGTTTTTGGGGTTTTTTGGATGTGTGTTTTTGTCTTTTGTGTTGCACTGCTGTAGGCTGGGGGAAACGGAATTTTGTTTCTTTTGTGTACGTACTAGTACATAAGATTAAATGAAAAATAAATTGTCCTTCCTGAAACACTCACACACAAACCAATTTTGAGGACAGAACATAAAAAGGACTAGGGGGCAGAAGTACTGGGCTGGTTCATGACACAGGGAACACCATCTCATTTTTGAAAATGTTATGTTGTGCCTCAGTGTCAGATGAAGCAAAATAACAAATCTTATTCCTGGTGACATTAAAACTTACTTCCACCCATCCATTAGCTGAACCGCTTATCCTGTTCTCAGGGTCACAGGGATGCTGGAGCCTATTCCAGCAGTCATTTGACAAATAAAAAATATATATAATTCCGATTTATGAAATCAGTTCCCCAATCTATTAAAGCGGGGGCTTTAAAAGTTTTTATAGAATAACTTTTTTTTCCAGAAAAAACATTTTACAGAAAAAAAGTTATGTTATCTGGCTATTTTTGTTAAGTTTTAAAATAAAAATTGCACAATCCCACCCAGGAAACATTCTAAAAGTATTCTCAAAATGTATGAAATAACTGTTATCTGAACACTGTGTTTTCCAAACGTGGCACAGACTGAATACAAATATTGCATTTCTTTATTCTGAATTAGGGCTGTCACTTTAAGAAAAAAACATATTCGATATTTGTGGCAGAATTGTACCCATATTCGAATTTGGATTCGAATTTCCACGTAAAAAACGGTCTTTAAAATGGCAAGACTAAAAATAACCTGTAATTTATTGACCAGTAATTATTTTGATCATGCGTTTTACCATTTGTATCCACAAGAGAGGACAAGCAGACACAACATATTTCGGTCGAAATAATTAGTGAAGTTTAATGCAAATTATGAAGTCAAATGTTGCCATATTTTCAAAAACAATTACCACAGAGTATGCTTCTCAAACAAGTAATATTAATGTCAATAATCCTCACGGCAATTGGGCTGCATTCAGCGCTGCCATGGCAATGTAACGTAGGCTACTGACAGAACGTGGCCTATAAGTAGCCTAGGCAAGCCCACCAAACTAAATAACTAAAATAAATAATAATAGAAATAATAAAATAAAAAATAGTGGGTTATGTGGCCTTTGTAAATGCGATTATACATAGCCTACACATAGGCCAAACTGGACTGGGAGGCTACAAATTATTCACCAGGAATATCAACTGGTTAACGTGTTCAGTGTCAAGAGCGGAGCGCTTTTTGTTAACAGTATTCCCAGCTGTGGAAAAGACTCGCTCAGAACGCACTGATGTCCCGGGAACACTCAGCTAGAGCGGAGCGCTTCTTGCTAACAATATTCCCAGCTGTGAAAAAGACTCGCTCAGAACGCACTGATGTCCCGGGAACACTCAGCTACTTTCTTGCAAGCTGCGCCAGGTGGGGATATTTTGCGCTACCCAGCGTCATCCACCATAGAAGAGGATTGCTGTCTGCCGGCATCGTTGTCTCTCTTCGGCAGGACCACATCTCTTGGTGCAGTACATTTTCTTGGTGGTCTCTCGTCTCGCCCCTTCCCTTGTATGTTTCTCCAAACAGATCGCCCGTTGCCGTCAGGGCCGTTTTTCGTGCGTGAGTGTCTGAGCTTAACGAATGCTCATCTGTCCCACTTTCAAATCTCACGGCCATTTCTTCTTTAATGTTTGCGTGCACTTGGTCCTTCTGTTCCTCTGATAAATGCATTAAACTATGAAAGCGGGGATCCAGGTATGCTGCTTTATTCAATAACATGAATGTTGCTTCGTTATTTTTGTCATAACGCTTCCTCAAATCTGAGTCGATCTTTGCGGTCATTTCCCTCAAGCTGGGCATTGCATTAGGAATGGGTGAGCCAAGTTGACACAGTAGTAGTACATGCTGTAAAGGCAATACAGCAGAAGCTGTGGGATATTTGTTAGTTGACAAAGCCTCAGTCGCAATCTTGAACGGTCTAAGTATTTCACGCATCTGTTCGACCATGGACCATTCAGTTGTGGTTAGTTCGAGATTTGACCATTTTTTCTCAAATATTACCCTGCAGATCATTTCATATGTACTATTCCATCGCGTGATGCAATCATTAATTAATTTATCAGTTTTCAAGCCCAGCAAAGGCTGTTTATCCTCCAATAGGTAGCTGTCGGTAGGTGACCTGCCGAAATGTGCGGCTGCTTTCTTTAGCCTGCTAAGTGTCGTGTCTATGGCTCTGACGTCTAGCCCTTTACGTACAGCTAGATTGATTGTATGTGCCATGCAAGGTATGTTAACGGTATCGAGGTACCTCTCCACAGCATTCACATAGTTATGTGCATTGTCTGTTGTGACTGCGATCACTGATTCACGGGGAATGTGAAAATCCCTCAGTGTGCCAGAAATGCACTCCGCGACATTTTCTGCAGTGTGGCTACTCAAGTCTTTCGTTTGTAGGACAAAATCGTTCAGTTCCCATGCCTCCCACATTACGTGTGCTGTAACTGTAACATAAGAGTCTGTGGCTACAGACGTCCACCCATCTGTAGTGAGTGCAATTTCCTTATCGCTTAGTATCTGGCGTACATTTTCACGAGTAGTATCGTAGAGTTTCACAATGTTTTTAGTTATTGTGGTTCTGCTGGGATAGTGTAACGTGGCTCAATTTCACGGAGAAAATCTTTAAAGCCTCCACCTTCCACGATGCTTATTGGCCGCATGTCTTTACATATGAATTTGGTGAGTTGTGAAGTGATCGCCTCTTTTCGTGTAGAGGACAGAGCAGCCGAAGGTGAGAAAAACGTTGTCAGCCTGGGTTGTTTAGCAGCAGCAGACGCACCAGCAGGGTCCTGCAGTTCTTTGTATTCGGCCGGATGATGGAACTGCATGTAGGTTGGTCGTGGAACTATGGTATGCTAGTTCACGCTCACATAGTTTGCATATTACCTTGTCCTTGTTTTCAGTCTTTCCATTTACAGTCCAAAAACCAAAGTGTTTCCAAATCGCACTCCTAAGATTCTCTGGAGTGACGATCTTTCTGGTATGCTGATCATCGGGCTCGTTGTCGGCAGCACCAAATTCCTCCATTTTCTCGTTTCTGGCTGCAGCCTAGGCCTACGTTTCCGCTCCATGGACTTATGGGTAATGGACTTATGGGTAATTAGAGCGGGAATTCTTGCCGTAGCCTACTTTCGGCATTTTTGACATTGATTAATTAATAATTTTAAAGTACAATCAATGTATTTATTTATTTATTTATTTATTCAATTCGAATTTCCCCATTTACGTTCGAATCTCGTGTTTTTATGCAAATTCGAAACTAAATTCGATATTCGAATATAATGCGACAGCAGTATTCTGAATACATAACGCACTTGTTGTATTCCATTACAGCCCAACCCTGCTATCCCCCTGCTTTTCAGTGTAGCGTCTAGCTTTCTCTTTTCCTTTCAATTACATTTTGTTTCCTTTCCATTTCCCTTAACTCTCCTTATCACTTTCTCCGTCAAACTCCAGCCCTCGTTTTGCTCTCTCTCTCACTTTCTCTCTCTCTCTCTCTTTCGCTCTCTCTCTCTCTCCCACATTCTGTCTTGCATTTTCTGTCTCTTTACTTTTTCAAACTTTTGCTCTCTCTCAGTCTCCCCCTATGTTTCTCTAACCCCTTTTTCTGAAGCCTTCTTTCTTCAAGCAGTTTAGCTGGGGTCGACTGCAGAGTAACAGCAGTTTTACCAACCACTGGTTATGAAATGCCTTTCCTTCTTCCTTCTGTTTCAGCCTTGTTCCTCTGCCTCTGATGCGCTCTCTGTTCAACTCCCCGCAACGATGAAAAGCCCTGTTATCCCTTTTGCCATTCTCTTTTTCTCGGCCCTTCTCGCAGTTACACATAAAATAAATAAATAAACACACACACACACACACACACACACACACACTTGCTTGCTTTAGGTTGTCCATCGTGTCCGATGATGACAATCCTACCTCTGTCACTTGTGAGTCTTCTTATGGCTGTAAAGCCCTATCCGCGATCCACAATGTCTGCCACAGACAGAACAGGTGAAATCACTGACTGGGGGTGTAGGTGTGGTATTGGCTTCATGTCTCTTCAGACGTCTTCTGGTCCGTCGATCACCGCGGTCCTTCTCGAGGTTTTGCACCCCTTGTTGACAGAGCTGCCGCCAGATGGAGCGTTGGGCGGCAGTGTCTTCCAGCTGGCTCGGGTTCAGGCCGCACTTCTTTATGATGGTCTTCAGCTGGTCTTTGTACCGTTTTTCTGGGCCCCTGCCAAGCGGCGGCCAAGATGTAGCTGGCCATACAGCACTTTACGCGGTAAGCGCTCCTTTGGCATCCTGATGACGTGACCGAGCCATCGAAGTTGGTGCTGGGTGACGGTAGCCTCCATGCTGATGCAGTTGGTCTTGCGGAGTATTTCAGTATGGGGCACTCGGTCACGCCAGGTTATCCTCAGGATGCACTGTAGGCATCTGATGTGGAAGGCCTCAAGCATCCTGAGGTGGTGGCTGTACAGGGTCCACGCCTCACAGCTGTAGAGGAGAGTCGTGATGACAACTGCCAAGTAGACAGATATTTTGGTGTGGAGGTTGAGGTCTTTGTTTTGAAAGACCCTTCTCCTAAGTCTGCCAAAAGAGGATGACGCTTGTTTAATCCGGTTTTGCATCTCCCTGTCGATGCTGCAGTCGTCAGAGAGGAAGCTGCCCAGGTATTTGAAGGATTCCACTGTTGCAAGTGGTTTGTCGGAGATGTTGAAGGTTGGTGAATGAGATGGAGGAGTAGATGCCCACTGGCATACTACTTCAGTCTTTGTCACATTTATAGAGAGCCCCAGCCTACCATACGCCCTTGCAGCAGCTGCAAGGGTAGCTTGTAGTGCCTCGGGTGTGTGGGCCACAACTGCACAGTCATCTGCGTACTGTAACTCAATGATGTGCTCCGATGTCATTTTTGTGACCGCTTGGAGCCTACGGATGTTAAATAGGTTTCCATCTAGTCTGAAGTCCACAGTAACCCCACTGTCCTTCCTGATTTCCTTGTGGAGCAGCAATGTCACACACAGGAGGAAGATGTTAAAAAGAACTGGAGCAAGGATGCACCCCTGACGTACCCCGGTGCACACCCTGAAGGGCTCAGATTCCTGGCCTCCAATGGTCACACGTGCCATCATCCCCACGTGAAATCTTTGAAGGATGTTGACAAACTTTCGTGGACAGCCAAACTTCAGGAGGATGTTCCATAGGATGTCCCTGTTGACTGTGTCGAAAGCCTTTGACAGGTCGATGAAGGCTATGAAGAGGTTCTGATGTTGCTCCCTGCACTTCTCTTGGAGTTGCCGTGCTGTGAACACCATGTCCACAGTACTCCTATTCCTCCTAAACCCACACTGTGACTCAGGCAACAGCTCCTCTGAGATGTGTTTTACCAGCCTGTGTAACATGAGTTTGGCCAGGACTTTTCCAGCAACAGCCAGTAGTGAAATGCCACGGCTGTTGCCACAGAGGGACTTGTCTCCTTTGCCTTTATATATGGAGATGATGTTAGCATCCCTCCACTGCTGAGGGACAGTTTCGTTCTTCCATACGTGTGAGATGAACAGGAAAAGTGCACGGGTGCAGAGGTAGCCTCCCTGTTTAAAAATCTCTGCAGGGATACTGTCTGGGCCAGGGGTCCTGTTATTTTTCAGCGACCTAACTTACGCAATGAACCTCTTCAAAGGTTGGTGGAAGGTCAAGGTCTTGGATGGTGGGGCGGACAGGTAGTTCATCCAAGATCGAGGGATCTGTTGGGGAGGGCTGGTTCAAAAGAGTCTCAAAATGTTCTGCCCATCTTTTTGTGATGAGTTTCTGGTCCTTTATGAGGGTGGTACCATCATCAGACTTCAGGGGGGAGACAGAGCAGTTTCTTGGGCCGTAGATGGTTTTCACTGCATCATAAAAGTTGTGCATATCATTTCTATCGGCATGGGATTGTATTTCATTTGCCTTCGATATCCACCATTCATTCTGCAGGGCACGCAATTTTGACTGCACCTCTCTCCTGGATGCTTGCCATTGTTGCCGGAGTGTAGCTGATGTGGGATTGTTGAGGACAGCACTGTGTGCTTTATGCATGCCTTTGAGTATGGAAGTTATTGTGCCTGTGTTGTCATTGAACCAGTCCTGGTGTTTTCTGCTCTTGTAACCGATGGATTGGGATGCTGCCTTGTAGAGTCTGGAGCTCACGGAAGACCATTTCCTGTCAATGGAATCATCCGTGCTCAAGAGAAGCTCAATGTCTTCCAGGTTTTCAGCCAGAGAGAGGCGGAGATTGTTCTGGACCTCAGCCTTTTCTAGCCGGGTACAGTCAAGCCTCTTCTTTCCTGACCTTTGGAGACGAACAGCAGGGCGTACCTCCACCTGGAGCCTGGTCATGATGAGCCGGTGATCTGTCCAGCACTCAGCACCTCTCATTGCACGAGTGAGTAAGACGTCTTTTGTATCAGCACGTCTCACAATGATGTAGTCCAATAGGTGCCAATGTTTGGAGCGTGGGTGCATCCAGGATGTTTTGTGCTTATTTTTTAATTGGAAGAGGGTGTTTGTGATGGTCAAGCCATGCTCAGCACAGAGGCTTAGGAGGCGCAGTCCATTTGCATTGACTTTCCCAATGCCATGCCCACCAATGACACCACTCCACACCTTGTTGTCTTTCCCCACTCTGGCATTGAAATCGCCCAGCAAAAAGATCTTGTCCTCCTTGGGTATATGACGGAGAGCCTCATCTAGTGACTGATAGAAGCGGCCCTTTACGTCATCCTCTGATGGCAGTGTTGGTGCATAGGCACCTAGGAGGGTGGCATAACGTTTCTTGGCCAGAGGGATCCTGAGCGACATGAGCCTTTCACTTATGCCAATCGGTGTTTCAGTGAGTCTTGGTAGGAGGCTGTTTTTTATTGCAAATCCCACACCATGCTGATGTTGTCCTCCTGCAGGGTATCCCTTCCAGAAGAAGGTGTAGGTGTCCTCCTTCAGGGAGCCTTCATCCAGGAACCTGGTTTCACTGAGTGCAGCAATGTCAATATTGTAGCGATTGAGTTCCGCTGCAATTAGTGCAGTCCTTCGCTGAGGTCTTTCGGCATTAACATCCAGCAGAGTTCTTATGTTCCATGTTGCCAGTTTAAAGGGAATTATTTTCTTTTTTTTATTTCGACCGCAGAGTGGAATGTCCCGATAGGTGCGGTAGCCTATCCAGGATGTTTTGAGCGGGCAATGTTTAGGCCACCTTTTTTAGGCCCCTCCACAGTTGGGGTGAGCAGTGTGGCTCCTAAATAGGGCTGCTCAGATACACAGGGGTCTGCCGAGAGCAGCTGCCACTCAAGCCCAGCTGCTGGCGACCATGAATAGCCCTGTGCCGCTGGCGTGCAGGGGTCTGATTAGGAGCTTCCAGTGCATTCATACCTGCTCCCGTCACCAGACACCCCATCGCCGCCAGACTTTGATCCATATTCCAGTTGCTGGTCTCACCGAGGCAGAGGTGGATACCTGCGCAAAGAGATTATTTACAGTGCCGCTGGGGGTGCGCATGTCCCAGCAGCACTTCTTCACTGTGAGAGGGTGGGATCTGGTGGCAAGGGGGGCCCAAGACGACCAGCACTCTTCCACACACACACACACACACACACACACACACACACACACACACACACACACACACACACACACCACCATCTAATTTAGATATGCGTGCCTAAACACATATGAAGTACAACTCTTTGTATGTAGGGGAGCATGCATACAACAGCTGTTGAAAAATCCCCCCGACACATACACATACGATGTTACCCCATACTTGTGGGGATCCCTCATTGACTACATTGATTCCCTAGCCCTTAACCCTGACCTTAGCCATTATAACTGCATGCCTAACCTTAACATTTATCCAAACCTTAACCTTATCCAAAATCTAAACGTAACCCTACAACTAAGGCATAACCCTAAAATAGACCCCTTTCCTCATGGCAACCCATAAAATGTCCCCAAAAAGTGGGTTGTTTCAGGTTTTTGTATCCTGATGGGACAACCCAGGCACTGAGGATGCACATGCCAGTGGATTCTTAGTGTTAGTCCCAAGTCCGAATAAATCGGGAGGGTTGCATCAGGAAGGGCATCTGACGTAAAACCTTTGCCAAATCAAATATCCATCCATTATCTGAACCACTTATCCTGCTCTCAGTGTCACAGGGATGCTGAAGCCTATCCCAGCAGTCATTGGGTGGCAGGCAGTGAGACACCCTGGACAGGCTGCCAGACCATCAAGGGCCAACATACAAACACCCACACACATTCCTACCTAGGGATAATTTAGTACGGCCGATTCACCTGACCTACATGTCTTTGGACTGTGGGAGGAAACTGGAGCACCCAGAGGAAACCCACGCAGACACGGAGAGAACATGCAAACACCACACAGAGGATGACCCGGGATGACCCCCAAGGTTGGACTACCCCGGGGCTCGAACCCAGGACCTTCTTGGTGTGAGGTGACCATGCTAACCACTGTGGCACCTACTACTACTACTTTCAGCTGCTCCCGTTAGGAGTCGCCACAGTGGATCGTCCGTTTCCATTTCTTCCTGTCTTCTGTGTCTTCCTCTGTCACACCAGCCACCTGCATGTCTTCCCTCACCATATCCATAAACCTCCTCTTTGGCCTTCCTCTTTGCCTCTTTCCTGGCAGCTCCATATTCAGTACCCTTCTCCCAATATACCCAGCATCTCTCCTCCACACATGTCCAAGCCATCTCAATCTTGCCTCTCTTGCTTCGTCTCCAACCCGTCCAACCTGAGCGGTCCCTCTAATATAATCTTTCCTAATCCTGTCCTTCTTCGTTACTCCCAGTGAAAATCTTAGCATTTTCAACTCTGCCACCTCCAGCTCCGCCTCCTGTCTTTTCGTCAGTGCCACTGTCTCCAAACCATATAACATAGCTGGTCTCACAACCATCTTGTAAACCTTCCCTTTAACTCTTGCTGGTACCCTTCTGTCGCAAATCACTCCTGACACTCTTCGCCACCCACTCCACCCTGCCTGCACTCTCTTCTTCACCTCTCTACTGCACTCCCCATTACTTTGGACAGTTGACCCCAAGTATTTAAACTCAAATGCCATTGTCACCTCCACTCCTTGCATCCTGTCCATTCCACTGTCCTCCCTCTCATTCACGAATAGGTATTCCGTCTTGCTCCTACTGACTTTCATTCTTCTTCTCTCCAGTGCATACCTCCACCTCTCCAGGCTCTCCTCAACCTGCACCCTACTCTTGCTACAGATCACAATGTCATCCACGAACATCATCATCCATGGAGACTCCTGCCTGATCTTGTCCGTCAGCCTGTCCATCACCATTGCAAACAAGAAAGGGCTCAGAGCTGATCCTTGATGTAATCCCACCTCCACCTTGAACCCATCTGTCATTCCAACCACACACCTCACCATTGTCACACTTCCCTCATACGTATCCTGCACCACTCCTACATACTTCTCTGCAACTCCTGACTTCCTCATACAATATCACACCTCCTCTCTCGGCACCCTGTTGTATGCTTTCTCTAAATCTACAAAGACACAATGCAACTCTTTCTGGCCTTCTCTATACTTCTCAATCAACATTCTCAAAGCAAACATCGCATCTGTAGCACTCTTTCATGGCATGAAACCATACTGCTGCTTGCTGATCATCACCTCTCCTCTTAACCTAGCTTCTATTACTCTTTCCCAAATCTTCATGCTGTGGCTGATCAACTTTATAACTCTGTAGTTGCTACAGTTCTGCACATTGCCCTTGTTCTTGAAAATCGGTACCAGTATGCTTCTTCTCCACTCCTCAGGCATCCTATCACTTTCCAAGATTGTGTTAAACAATCTAGTTAAAAACTCTACTGCCATCTCTCCTAAACATCTACATGCCTCCACAGGTATGTCATCAGGACCAACTGCCTTTCCACTCTTCATCCTCTTCATAGCTGCCCTCACTTCCTCCTTGTTAATCCGCTGAACTTCCTGATTCACTATCCCTACATCATCCAAACTTCTCTCTCTCTCATTTTCTTCATTCATCAGCCCCTCAAAGTACTCCTTCCACCTTCTCCTCGCTTGTCAGCACATTTCAATCTCTATCCTTGATCGCCCTAACTTGCTGCACATCCTTTGTAGCTTGGTCCCTCTGTCTAGCCAATCGGTACAAGTCCTTTTCTCCTTCCTTAGTGTCTAACCTGTCATACAACTCAACATACGCCTTTTCCTTTGCCTTTGCCACCTCTCTCTTTGCTTTACGCTGCATCTTCTTGTACTCCTGTCTACTTTCTTCATCTCTCTGACTATCCCACTTGTTCTTTGCCAACCTTTTCCTCTGTATACTTTGCTGTACTTTATTGTGCCACCGTGCCACCCAAATCAAATATGTGGATCATAAATCAGATTTCCATACTGGATTGGTCGAGGCCTGGCGCCACTGGTACTGTTGGCTAGCAGGGTTCCGGTGGAAACTATGCTTTTATTGGGTGAAGGAGAAGGCGAGGGGGAATACATGTCCAGAGGCAGCAGGAGAGGGGGAACGGTAGGAGTGTGGAGGTGAGAGTCTGAACTTTGAATGTTGGCACTATGACTGGTAAAGGGAGAGAGCTGGGTGATATGATGGGTATTTGATTTTGATTTCCACATACTTTATTAATCCCTGTGGGAAATTCATGCAGTGGGCAGCCAACGTGCAGCGCCCGACTTGCCATACTTTGGTCAGGGGCACAGACAGCAGTATTAACCCGAAGATGCATGTCTTGATGGTGGGGGAAACCGGAGCATCCGGAGAAAACCCACCACAGACATGGGGAGAACATGCCAACTCAACACAGAGGATGACCTTGGATGACTCCCAAGGTTGGACAACCTTGGGGTTCCAACCCAGGACCTTCTTGCTGTGAGGCGACAGCACTAACCACTGGGCCACCACACCACCCTAGAGAAGAAAGGTAGATATACTGTATGTGAAAGAGATCAGCTGGAAGGGGAGTAATAGGCTAGCAGCAAGTGCTCAAAAAGGGCTTTAGTTTTCGAGATACCCCTACCCGAGTTAGAACAAAACACAACCATGTTTTTTCATATCCCATATGTGTCCCATTAATGAAATGGATGGTTGTGGAACTTTATTTTTGTGGGAAATAAGTTTTTTGGGCTATTCTTTAGACCTTCCCTAATATCTGAAAAAGAGCCAAATTAGTCCAGTCCGGATAGGGGTGAGGTGACAAAAAAGCCCATAATTTCATAATGCTCACTCAGAATTTCCTCAGATTTGCTGTGGTATGAAGTAGGTATCTGCCCAACATAACCAGAGAGTAATTTTCTTATTTATACATAAATAAATACTGATATAAGCTCATATAAACATAGCTTTAACTTAGGCGGAAATTGCATTTTTGTGGATAGGACAAGAGCACTCCTTAACCTTTCTCTTATTCATTGGGAAAACATAGATTCCCATGGGATATACTGTTACTGGTTGGCCTCGGGTGCTATTGAGCTAAAACCAAATGGTTGTGTGGGTATATATTTTGTTTTTTACTGCAAACAAGGTGAATTAAGACCTACACCTTCTCTGGAACCAAACAAATTAGATGATTACAAAATGCTCATATTTGGAGAGGGAAAGGTCAGGTGCTGTAGGCTGCACCAAACAGTCAGAATGTGAGCAACCCAATAAAGCTTAGCTAAATTACAAACATAAAGATCTAAGGTGTAGGTAGAATAACTTTTATTGAAATAATCCATTTAAATCAGAACCAAGAACAAGCACATACCATACAAAAATAGAACAGATAAAATAAAGTGAGTGTGTGTGTGTGTGTGTGTGTGTGTGTGTGTGTGTGTGTGTGTGTGTGTGTGTGTGTGTGTGTGAGTCTGTGTGAGTGTGAGTGTGAATGAGTGTGGAGCAAATGCTACTTCTCCAGCCTGATGCGGCCCCTAAAGTATCTCCCAGTGCCTCAGTCCGGCGGCCCCTAGCTCATATTCTCCGTGTCCTAGGCTGACGTCCACTCCCCTCATGCCCGGGTGGCCTTCTTCCCCTCACTACTTGATTGTTCTCCTTTTGAAGCTTCCATGTTTCCGTGTCTTTGCCCGGTCCTTTTTGCTCCATGCATTTTGTGGTCCCCAGCTTTCTCCAGTATTTTAGTCCCTCTTTCCTCTGTGCTTCTGTTCCTTGTTCCGCAATGCTCCAGTCTTCTTGTATGTGTAAGTCTAGTTTGTCTTATTGACAAGTCTTTGTTTGTTTCCCTTTGTTTGTTGGTTGTCCATTTGTCCTCTCCTCTAGTTCAGTATTCCCCATTGTGTTAGTTTGCTCCTTCATTGGTGTTCAGTATATTCGATTTCCTCCCCCCTGGATACTAGAAGCCTTTTGGTTCGTTGTTTTGTTCTTTGCATTCTCCCCACGCCATTAGTGTATGATTGTTCAGTTGGGTTAGTTTCTTATGTTCAGCTGTTCCCCTTGTCTCTCTGTGTGTGTCTTTGTGACTCCTTGTTACAAACCCGAGTTTCATGACTGGGTGAAGTGTGCTTTAGATATTGAATTGTCAAATACCAGGTTCTTCAGACACATCTGGGGATACATTTTGACATTCTGCACAGCAAGTACAGAACTCTGTACAGGGAAGGCCAACAGAGAGGCACTGGCACTTTCCAGTCTGTCCACAATTTACATCAGTGCAATATAAGTGTGTAATGTCTCTAACCCCTGTCGGTGCCAGGGGTTTCTTAAAGACGATGGGTTTAAGGGCTCCATCACTGACAGTCCATCCTCTGCCGATTGGACTCCATAGGAGGTTTGGGGAGGTGACTGTGGCACCATATTGCGGTCTGGAACATCGCTCTCTGTACATGTTGTTCGAATGCATCCTCTGTTGGTGGGAGATTTCCAGAGGCTGCATCTGTTGTCGACGCAATGATGTAGCGAAGTTCATCCAGGTTAGTGCACATTCTTCCATTTTCTTTTTCCCATACAGGAGAAGCACATACTCTCTTGCTACTGGCAAAGACTCCTCCAAGCATCCAGAGAGTCCAAAATGAGCCATATCTTTGAGCTCACCGAGATGTGTCTTGAGTTTGTTGAATGCTGTTGTCTTGCCTATTCTATACAAACTGCTTGTTGTGTCACAGCCAGTGAGCGCATGACATGCTGGAGGACAGCTGGACATGTCTTTTCCGAATTTGTCTGCTATGGTGTTGATGGGGACATACCTCTCTCTCATTCCATGCCCTGCATGTATGTAGACTTGAGATGATCCAAACACGCCTTTGCTTGCATAATACACCAGCAGTACTTCTACATCTGTGTCATCACACCTCACAATGATGGAAGAATATGAATCGGCAAGATGTATGGCATGTAAGACCATTCTCGTATCGGCCTCCTCCTGATCACTGTAAAGTGATATGAGAGTGCTGACTCCTGCTCTGCGTATGCTCCTCACCTCCTCTCCTTTCTCAAATCCACCTGCCAGGATGATGGAGCTATCTGATTGGATCCTCCGTGGGCCTGTAAAGATGATGTAACTGCTCACAAGGATACACAGTGCCGTCTTGTTTCCACTGCTCCTCAGGTACCTTCAGTAGTTCGGAACATTTGCGTTACCTGTGTGGGCCCATCAGTTGCTCCTCTCCTTTGTCTCTCCAGGATCTTTATTGACTGTGGGTTGTCATATCTGTCAAAGACTATAACAACACATTTTATCTCTTGCTTCTTTAGAAGAGACAAGATCTTCTTGAGGATGCATTCAGCAAGGTCACTAAAAGTCAGGAAAGCTGAATCAGGAAGACTTCGGAGCAGAGCCATGCCATCAATGATATAGGCCGATTTTGCTGTGATCTCAGGCAGCTCTTGCATCACCTCCACTACAGACTCCAGTTTCTTTGCTAGGTCAGCTTTTGTGGTTTTCCTCATCTCTCCATCATCATAGAAGAGAGAGAGGGTGGAACGGCAGCCAACTCGTGAGACATTACATTTTCCAATGACACGTCTCTTTGTTTTGATACGGCCAGGAGTCTCCTGAACAGCACATCTGAATCCATTTGAAGCTTCATAGATTTACTGGTTGCAATGCATGTTTTCATATCAGTGAATGTTACCAATTTGTGTCTTTTCTCTGGGTTCCAGAAACGTGTTGGTTTTTCACTCTTTAGTCGTTCCTCTATGAAGGCTGTATTTACCTTTTCTCCATAGTCCAGAAAGCTTGAGAGATCTTTTGTCACTTTTTGTGATGCTACTTGTCCACTTGCAATGTTGATTAGCTCATCGGGAATTTTCTCCAAATCAAAAGGGTTCTGCCTGTCTTGTACAAACTCCATTATCTGTGCTCTTTCCCTCTTATCCCTGTCCATGCGGGCCGCTCCATGCTCTTTGTGGGATTTTGGTGTACCTGTATGTGTATCTCCATCGCAAAGCTCTATCATTGCATTGCGGTACTCACTGGTGACATGTCTTGTGATGAGCCATCTTTTCAGAGCTCCTTTTCGTAGGGTGAAGCCGACAATACCTCCTTGACTCTTTCCTTATCTGTTGATAGTTTGTTCAAGTGCTTGATCAGTGGCCACACAGTTGAAGTTTCAGTTGTCTGAGCGCCGCACAACAAACCCTCCCTCTCTCAGGAATCTGTAGGATTCTGGTTGGCTTTTTTCGAGAGCTTTCATCTCAGCTATGTACACTGGCATGCACTTTGCATAGTTCATCCTGCCAGCAGCCCGGAACCATGGTATTGCTTCAGACATGCAGTTGAGATGAAGTTCAAAGTTAGCCTCACACTCTGAACGCAGCATTCTAAGTAAGGTTGGTTGTGCTGGAGTAATTTGCTCTGCATGACTTGTGGTATGACACTTTCACTTTGAAGGAGAGTAGGTCATTTGAGTGGAGAGAGAGTCTCTTGTGAACCTAGTCATTTCGTTCCTGGGCAATTTTCAATATTGTTTTTAGTCCTTCCAATTTGGGGTTCTTAATATATGGTTTTTTTTATCATCTCGCAGAGCTTCTCCATTTTTCAGGCATAGCTTTTCATTTAGTGCCAGTGTTTGGCTTGTTGACTGTGCTGGCTCTGTTGGTTCCATAAGTGCACAGCTGGACTCAGACACAGCTGGTGAATATGGAAAACACAGTTAACATATTTGGCACACAGACACGTACACACACACACACACGTACACGTATACATACACACACACACAAACACACACTGTCAAGAGTTAGCTTTGTGCATAACTGCCATTAGCCCTGTGTAGTGGTATGCTAGCTAGCTAAAGGAATAGTAAGCTGGCTAAGCTAGCTAAAATAATAATAATTCTTTCAACACAAAACATGTTATACTCAATTTAAGAATATAATAAATGAATTAGACATTTGTGTTACCCGATCTGTCATTTGGACTGGTGGTGATGGTTTCTTCTTTCTTTTTTTTTATTTCTGCCACATAACATTGACAATCCTCTGGATGAGTCAGTTTAAAAATGGCAGTTAGAATTTAACAAACAAGGGAAAAAACAAGGAGGCAAGGCAACCTGTCACACCAAAGAGCAAGGCACACCAAAGAGCAATCAATCCATGTTTGAGAGTGTGAATGGAATGTGGTGCTGTATTTTGTTCATTACCCTATTGACTTTAGAGGGTGATATGGATTGCATATCCCAAATTAACACTAAACAATGAATATCTATCTTTCAGGAAGGGATAGTTTATGGTAAATGAAAAGGATATTGACTTCCAAAACCTTTTGATTTTGTTCAAATTAAAAGGTTTTGTGTTATTCACCATGAAAAATAATTTACCTATGCTTTCCGCCTATTCATCACTGTGTTTAGAGGTCAACAGTACATAATTAAAACAAATTATCAACATAAATTCAGGTAATCCATGTGCTCAAGATACCTGACTACTCTCACACAAAACTATAGGTGGATCAGAGCTTCCTTTGGAAAACTAGACTGCGCATTGTAACCCTTGCACCCCCAGAAAGATCTTTATTGGCTCTATGGGGTGCATCACTTCTTCAGTTGATTTCACTAATTTCCCACAAAAATAAAGTTCCACAACAGTGCATTTCTTGAATGGGAGACCCTGAAGATAAAAAGAAAACATTGCTGTGTTTTGTCCTAACTTGGGTAGGGGTACAGTACATCAAAGTCTGAGGGCCCCTCCTGCTAAACTAACAATTTCCGCCTACACTAAAGTCATGTTTGCAGGGCAATATTCTAGTATTCTTTGGAAAAATTACATTTTAACTCTTTGGTGTTGTTGGACAGTTACTTGGGTCAAACCACAGCAAATTTGATGCAAATTTGGGTGAGTGTTATGAAATTATGGGCTCTTTTGTCACCCCTATCCGGACTGGCCTAATTTGGCTCTTTTTCAGATATTAGGGAAGGTCTAAAGAATAGCCCAAAAAACTTATTTCCCACAAAAATAAAGTTCCACAACCATCCATTTCATTAATGGGACACATATGGGATATGAAAAAACATGGTTGTGTTTTGTTCTAGCTCGGGTAGGGGTACCTCAAAATCTGAGGGCCCCTCCTGCTAGACTATAAGACCAGGAGCACTGGAGATGGGTTCAAACTCTTGTACCATGGTTCAGATGGGAGGAAAAATGGGTATGGGTAATTCTGAAGAAAGAATATGTTAAGAGTGTGCAGGAGGTGAAGAGAGTGTCAGACAGAGTGATGAGAATGAAGCTGGAAATCAAAGGTGTGATGATGAATGTTCTAAGTGCATATGCCCCGCAAGTTGGGTTTGAGATGGAAGAGAAAGAAGAGCTCTGGAGTGAGTTAGCTGAAGTGGTGGAGAGTGTACCCAAGGAGGATAGACTGGTAATTGGAGAGGACTTCAATGGGCATGTTGGTGAAGGGAACAGAGGTGATGAGGTGGTGATGGGCAGGTATGGTGTCAAGGAGAAGAATGGGGAAAGACAGATGGTGATGGATTTTGTGAAAAGGATTTAAATGGCTGTGGTGAATACATATTTCAACAAGTGGGAGGAACACAGGGTGATGTATAAGAGTGGAGGAAAGCATACACAGGCAGACTCTATCTTATTTAGGAGGTGTGATCTGAAAGGGATTGGAGACTTCAGCAAGGTGGTGATAGGGGAGAACGAAGTTAGGCAGTATCGGATTGGGGTCTGAAGGATGACTTTGGAGATCAAGAACAGGGAGAGAGTGAAGACAGATCCAAGGATCAAATGGTGGAAGTTGAAGAAGGAAGACTGTTGCGTGAAGTTCAGGGAGGAGTTAAGGCAGGAACTGGGTGGTAGAGAAGAGTTGCCAGATGGCTGGGCAACAACTGCAGAAATAGCGAGGGGGCCAGCTAGGAGGGTACTTAGTGTGTCATCAGGAGAGAGGAAGGAAGACAAGGAGACTTGGTGGTGGAATGAGAAAGTACAGCAAAGTATACAGAGGACGAGGTTGGCAAAGAACCAGTGGGATAGTCAGAGATGAAGAAAGTAAACAAGAGTACAAGGAGATGTGACATAAAATGAAGAGAGAGGTGGCAAATGAAAAGGAAAAACTGTACGGTGAGTTGTATGAGAGGTCAGACACTAAGGAAGGAGAAAAGGACCTGTACCGATTGCCTAGACAGAGGGACAAAACTGGGAAGGATTTGCAGCTGGTTTGGGCGATGAAGGTTAGAGATGGAAATGTGCTGAGCACAGTGTGTTGAGGAGGTGGGAGGAGTACTTGAAAGGGCTAATGAATAAAGAAATGACAGAGAGTGAATGATGGATGATGTGGAGCTAGTGAATCAGGAACTGCAGTGGGTTAGCAAGGAGGAAGTGAGGGCAGCTATGAAGAGGATGAAGGGTGGAGAGGTGGTTGGTCCAGATACCATACCTGTGGAGGCATGGAGGTGTTCAGGAGAAATGGCAGTAGATTTTTTTAACTAGATTGTTTAAAACAAACTTGGAAAGTGAGAGGATGCCTGAGGAGTGGAGAAGAAGCATGCGGGTGCCGATTTTCAAGAATAAGGGTGATGTGCAAAGCTGTAGCAACTGCAGAGGTATAAAGTTGATCAGCCACAGCATGAAGATATGGGAAAGAGAAGTGGAAGCTAGGTTAAGATGAAATGTGATAATTAGCAAGCAGCATTATGGTTTCATGCTACAAAAGAGCACTACAGATGCAATTTTTGCTTTGAGAATGTTGGAGAAGTATAGAGAAGGTCTGAAGGAGTTACATTGTGCCTGTGGCTTTAGAGAAAGCATATGACAGGGTGCCGAGAAAGGAGGTATGAGGAAGTTGGGGGTTGAATGGAAGTATGTAAGAGTGGTGCAAGATATACATGACTGCAGTGCAACAGTGGTGAACTCTGTGGTAGGATTGATGGATGGGCTCAAGTTGGAGGTGGGATCGGCTCTGAACCCTTTCTTGTTTGCAATGGTGATGGACA
This sequence comes from Lampris incognitus, assembly GCF_029633865.1. Lineage (NCBI taxonomy): Eukaryota > Metazoa > Chordata > Actinopteri > Lampriformes > Lampridae > Lampris > Lampris incognitus. Next base: position 37,641,887 of record NC_079212.1, read on the forward strand.
GGTTGACAGAGGAGATCAGGCAGGAGTCTCCATGGACTATGACGTTCGCGGATGCCATTGTGATCTGTAGCAAGAGTAGAGAGTAGGTTGAGGAGAGTTTGGAGAGGTGGATGTATGCACTGGAGTGAAGAGGAATCAAAGTCAGTAGGAGCAAGATGGAATACTTGCGCATGAACGAGAGGGAGGACAGCGGAATGGTGAGGATGCAAGGAGTAGAGTCATCTGTTCAAAGTAACAGGGAATGTGGAAGAGCGGTGAAGAAGAGAGTGCAGGCAGGGTGGAGTAGAGAAGAATGTCAGGAATGATTTGCAACAAAAGGATACCAGCAAGAGTTAAAGGGAAGGTTTACAAAGTAGTGAGACCAACTATGTTGTATGGTTTGGAGACAGTGGTACTGACGAAAAGACAGGAGGCAGAGCTGGAGGTGGCAGAGTTGAAATGTTAAGATTTTTGTTGGGAGTGAAAAAGAAGGACAGACTTAGGAATGAGTATACTAGATGGATAGCTCAGGCTGGATGGTTTTGAGACAAAGAAGGAGAGACAAGATTGAGATGGTTTGGACATGTGTGGAGGAGAGCTGCTGGGTATATTGGGAGAAGGATACTGAATATGGAGCTGCCAGGGAAGAGGAAAAGAGGAAGGCCGAAGAGGGGGTTTATGAATGTGATGAGGAAGATGCAGAGGATAGGAAGAGATGGAAATGTATGATCTGCTGTGGCAACCCCTAACAGGAGTACCCGAAAGTAGTAGTAGTAATAGTAGTAGTAGTAGTAGTAGTAGTAGTAGTAGTCTCCTGAGGGGGACATTTTAGACATATGATAGAAGAACTGGTACACACACACACACACAAAATACATAAACACTGGCAAATGTTAAGCAGTTAAATTGTATTTGAACACTATATGAAATCAAAACTGACAGAAAATGTGGGGCTGACTGAGATATAAAGCCTCATCGTTCATCCCAGGCCTGGTTACTGTTATTCTTTTATTTCTGTTGGATGAATTTCATTTATATAGCACTTTTTTGTTGTTTTCTGTTGTTGTTTTTCTGTTGGTCTTTTATTGCTGAGAATGTTTGGTGATTGTACTATACTTGTGATATTTCATCCATGAATATTTTCATCTGAAAGCACAATGTGCACAGAGGCACAGCATAAATTTTTATCCTCCTGCCATAACTGAGACAGCAACATGAAAACGTATGCCCTAAAATGTAATAATGAATGGTTTAGTACAAGAGGATAGAGAGAGAGAGAGAGGAGACAGCTTTGCCTAAGATAACAATCGGGGGTGACGGCTCCCTGCTCATCCCTGGTTAACAGCCCCAGAGATCAAATCACGATTTGCCTCCTATCTCCTTCCTGTCTCCCCCCCTTGACTATGTTTTGTCATTTTACAATACTTGACACTGCCATGATTTTTTCCCTTTTTCTCCCCAATTGTATCTGGCCAACAACTCCACTCTTCCAAGTCGTCCTCAGGCCTTATGTATCAATCATTACTATGGGCAAATTTGTGTGTACACACCCATGGAATTTTTTTAGCCCTGGCGTTTGTCTCAGAGACCAGTGTACAACCTGGGTAACCCCTGAATTTAGACACCGATTGGCTAACACTGATGTCTTTGCGGGCCTGGGTGATCGCTCATTGCAAGAGGTAGACAATATATGTTAGGAGGAAGGAAATACAAATAACCATCATGCTTTGCTGTTGACTGTCAGAATATCTTGAGAGCTAAAAAATCCCATGGGTGTGTATGCACAAATTTGCCCATAGTAACGATTGATACATGAGGCCACTGGTCACTGCTCCACCCCCCTTTGCCGATCTGGGGAGGGCTGCAGACTTCCACATGCCTCCTACGATGCATGTGGAGTCGCCAGCCGCTTCTTTTCACCTGACAGTGAGGAGTTTCTTCAGGGGGATATAGCGTGTGGGAGGATCACCCAGCCCCCCCCCCCCCCGGACAGGAGCCCCGACCGACCAGAGGAGGCGGTAGTGCAGCGATCAGGACACATACTTACATCTGGCTTCCCACCCGAAGACATGGCAATTTGTGTCTGTAGCAGTGGCGGCTGCTGACCAAAATTTTAGTGAAGCAACCACCCAAAAGAAAAAGCAAAAAAAAAAAAAAAGCAAAAAAAGGCGCAGCAGCAATCTCACTTTTTATCTCCTGAACGTTGGCAGCAATGGCTTCAATCAGACCATTTTGTATCCCAGAAAATACAGTGGACGATTTCAAATGAGCAGCCAGAACATCATCAAAGTGGGAAAACACTTCTACCGTCTCTCTGCAGTTTCCTTTATTACCGGACTTTTCACTCTCATCTTGCCCCCCTAAAGGCTGCTCCTGACGACCCAATAATGCCACCGAATCAATCAACCTTTTCAGAATGTCACGGTTTTCCCGGACCGTGTTGTTATGCTTTGCCAACTGGAGACGCTTGCCTTCATCAATCAGAGAATCAATCCTCACATTTCCCAACAGACTCGATTGCATGGCTGCACTGACATGCTCCTTTGATTTTTCATGCAGCTTAACAGATCTGTCAAAATTTCGTAGATCCTCAAATCCACCTCTTACAAACTTTGAAGAACACCCATCTCCTGCAGTAGCATACTTAAACATCACGCAAGGCCAGCAATACAAGCGGTTTGTTAGCACACTCCCCGTTAGTCACTCCACCTTATTATACCTAGAATACTTAAAACTTCGACTTACCGAGCTTGATGGGGGGGGGGCGGTTGATCTCTCCTGTGTCTTTACTCCTAGTTTTTCCTCATAGGAGAAAGTGTGAAAAGATTCCCGTAGGATCTGGTCTACGATGTTTGCATCCATCATAATTCTTCTTTGCAAAAATTGCGAAAGACAGGACAGGAGCTAGCTAGCTTGATAAGCAAGTTTTGTTTTTTCTTACCCAGCCCCCCCCAATTGTATTTGGCCAATTATCCTACTCTTCACATCTGGCTTCCCACCCGCAGACATGGCCAATTGTGTCTGTAGAGACACCCGACCAAGCCGAAGGTAACCTGGGGATTCGAACCGCCAACCCCCGTGTTAGTAGATAAGCTAGTTAGAACAACTAACATTAGTCTACAGTGCGTCACTGCTGAGTCAACCACACACATGCATGACTCACATCTACGGTTAAGTCAGATCAGGCAGTGTCAAAACTAAAACATTCGGGTTTGAGTCTTGAAAGTAAATGATAAATCGATCGTATTTCGCAAGCCAGCAAATCAATCACTGCCGATCTCAGCACAGGAGAACCAGGGGAACACTGGGTGAACCAAAAATCTATTACTACTACTACTTTTGGCTGCTCTCGTTGGGGGTCATCACAGCGGATCATCTGTTCCCATCTCTTCTTGTCCTCTGCAGCTTCCTCTGTCACACCAGCCACCTGCATGTCCTGTCTCATCACATCCATAAACCTCCTCTTTGGCCTTCCTCTTTTCCTCTTCCCTGGCAGCATCCTTCATATTCAGCATCCTTCTCCCAATATACCCAGCATCTCTCCTCCACACATGTCCAAGCCATCTCAATCTTGCCTCTCTTTCTTTGTCTCAAAACCATCCAACCTGAGCGGTTTCTCTGATATACTCATTCCTAATCCTGTCCTTCTTCAATCATTCCTGTTCTTCTTCTTTGGGTGAACCAAAAATAATTCACCTTATTGACCTCGCCGCCATGCACAAGTGCCATACTCACCAGTGTTAAAATTCCGCTATAAAAACACAATTTCAAGAGTAGGGTTAATCACAGCCACAGCTGTAAATCTCAGTAGCTACAATAAAACGATTCCTATGGCAGAACTACGTTTTCCGACTGTTGTTTTATGAATGAAGTCAATCAGCAGAGCAACCATTCACCTTGATTCATTTTATATCATGAAAACGCCAACGGTCAAACACATTTGAAGTATTTTCTAACTGTTTTTTTTTTCACTTTAAAATGAATGAAAATCAGTCAGCAGAGCAGCCATTTGCCTTAATTTTATATCATGAAAACCGCAACGGTTAAAAAAATTTGACATCTTTTAATAAGGGCTTTGAAATTGTGCTAGCCTGATCTCTGACTGTCGAGTCATGACAGACTTGGCTGCTTTCATGCGAGGGTCTGTCTAGGAGGCTGCTCAGCCAGACTGACAGGCTAAACGTTTTTATTATTAAATTGATTTTTTTAGCCTGAGTGCTGCATATTAACAACCCCCCCCCCCCAATCGACTTGGGTGCTGCGCAAGCGTCTCATAATGGCAGGAAAGACCCTGGTTTTTCTGTCCACGGGTGTGTGCATTTCCCTTCTCCCGGTAGATGAAAAATGGGGTGGTTTGTCACCAAGTTTGAACACCAGAGAAGGTGTTGAACACCATACGCCTGGCAGAGATCTGCACTTTACTGGGTTCACTCCTCTAGTTGCAGCTATAAATAATGTGACGGCTCTTTACTGTGGGCAACCTGTCCATCATAGGTACCTACTGCATCAACATCATAATGATAAGCACAATAATCAAAGTACAGGATGAACCCAGAGTTGTTGTCCCCTCAATAGAAAAGCTTCTAACACATTTGGATTCTCTGATGGGTTTCCAATTAAAGTAATGCAAATAAATGTCAGCTTATTACTTTTGCAAAGAAGTTTTCAGAGAGATTTTGTGTTTCATGTCATATAATATATACAGATAAACTAAGGTACCATGTTAACTGTCCCTACTACATTTATTTGCACAACACTATTCCAATATCAAAATCATTAAGATAATATTCTGCATGAGACTTGACTGTGTTACATGTTGTTTTGATTACCATAGTCTGAATGAGACCTTAGTCACTGTAAGCATATATATATATATCAATTATACATGTGAGGTTTTATGAATTGGATAATTTCAAACCTGTTTAGATGTGAAAATTGAAACTGCAAGATCACTTTCAATTATAATTTTTGCAAAAATCTAAATATCACAGAAAGCTGAATCAGTTCATCTGGACACAACATTTATGGAAGAAACATGTCATCACTCATCTACGTGACTTCTTCAGTCTCAACTGACTGCAGGTATCCCCAGCCTTATAAAAAGCACAGTTGCTTAACAACCTAACCAATGATTGGTTTCATATGCAAATTGCCATAACCATTAACTAGAGTTACAATCGCCATGTGTACTATTCACAGAGGATTTGGGAATGTTTGCAATCAAAGCATTGTAAGATAGTGAAAGAACTACTCTGAGCACCCCCCCCCCCCCCAAGTTCAGGGATGGTCATTCCTTCTTCACATACTAGATGGTCTCTTTGACTCCCTGTTAAAACCAGCAGTCCTGTGCACATCCTTGAAAGAGTGGCTTCTGGCCTGTAGATGGGTGTAGACTGTGGAGTCCTGGCCTGACGCGTTAGCTCGTCTGTGTTGCACCATCCTCTTGGCCAGCATCTGTTTAGTTTCCCCGATGTACAAGTCACGGCAATCCTCCTGGCACGTAACAGCATACACTATATTGCTCTGTTTGTGCCAGGGGACCCGATCCTTGGGGTGGACCAATTCCTGACGCCCACACAGTGCACCAGACGATCAAAGACAGGATAAGGACAACAGCTGTTTAAATGTACACCAGTGGTGATTCCGTATGTGGTGGGAGCACTGGAACAGTTGAGATGTGTATTTTTCCAAACACTGCATCTCAGCTGCTTTCAAACCCCAAAATATGCTGTGCGAGAAATTGGTCCATTCCAAAGCTAGGGTCCCCCTGGCACAAACAGAAATATAGCTTATGCTGTTAAATGCTGGGAGGATTGCCTGCTGTCCTCAAGAGTATGATTAGTGGCCTATGTAGCAAAGCTAATGTTTTTCTAAACTACGGAGTTTTTCCATCCGAAAGCCTGATCGCTCTCAGCTCTCTTCTCAAAGCCACAGGAAAGGCAGAATGATTGACTGAGGGATACCCCCACTGAGGACAATTCAAAATGCTGTTTTTCCTCTACCCATGGACCTGAGTTTGCACTCAAAGAATGCTGTTGCCTGATTTCATCATGCTGTGTTGGCTGAACATACCAGCTGGCATCCTACAGCACTCAGATTTGAATTTGCACAATCCATTGGGAAAGCATGCTAGGATCCATGAAAACATCTCTTCCTGCTTACAGTTTTTTTATCTGTTTATCTATCTATCTATCTATCTATCTATCTATCTATCTATCTATCTATCTATCTATCTATCTATCTATCTATCTATCTATCTATCTATCTATCTATCTATCTGTCAGTTGGTCTGTCTGTCCATCTATCTATATCTTAATTTTTTCATCTGTACTTCTTGATCTTACGATTGCCCACCCTCAGGCCCGTCTGTTAAACTGCTGAAGTTTACGGACAACACAACCATCATTGGCCTTATCCTGGATGGTGACAAGACTGCATATAGATGGGAGGTTGATCAGCTGGCCCTCTGGTGCGGCCATAACAACCTGGAGCTGAACACGCTCAAAATGGTGGAAATGACAGTGGACTTCAGAAGGGGGCCCCCCCAACACTTCCTTCCCCTCACCATACTCAACAGCACGGTGTCTACAGTGAAAATCTACAAATTTCTGGGTTCCGCAATCTCCCAGGACCTATGATGGGCATCCAACATAGACACTATCATCAAAAAGGCCCAGCAGAGGATGTACTTTCTCTGCCAGCTCAAGAAATTCAATCTGCCTCAGGAACTGTTGATTCAGTTCTACACTGCAATAATCCAGTCTGTCCTCTGCACATTCATCACTGTCTGGTTTGGATCGGCCACCAAACAGGACAGGGACAGTCTACAACAGACAGATAGGTCTGCAGAGAAAATCATTGGTGCCAACCTTCCGTCTATTCAGGATTTACACATCTCCAGAGTCAGGGAATGGGCAGGCAACATCACTGCAGATCCACCACACCCTGGTCACAACCTGTCTCCCCTCTGGTAGGCACTACAGAGCACTGTACACCAAAACAACCAGATATAAAAAGTTTCTTTCCACAGGCTGTCATTCAAATGAACACTTAACGCTGTCAATAAATCCAACCATTTTGTATATACTGTGCTCTATATTGTACGTATTCCGGTACGCTCTGTCACGTACATCTACCTCAGGCATGTATGTAAGTAACCTGCTAACATTTATTTCAGCATCTCTGATGTATCATCTGCACCATTGGACATAAACACCTCGTATTTCACCTGTATAAGTCAATCGATGTGTATATATCTGAAGATTGTTGTGTTGTAGTGTTGTTATTCTATGTTAAGTACACTGAGAGAGTCACGAAACTCAATTCAACCAAAGTCAAATTCCATGTATGTGCAAATATACACGGCCAATAAACATGATTCTGATTCTGATATATTCTGTGATTCCCCCCCGTTGGTGACTTTCCGAAAACGCAAAATGTTTTAAAACCCATAAGAAGTCTCTGTCCTCTGGACTTAGAGATGCTCTTGCTCTCTTACTCTTTTGTTTTTGATCATGTATTTTTTTGTCATGTATTTTTTGCCATTCTTTGTATTTATATCCTACTGCATTTGCAAAGGATTTGCAACTGATGTTCTGCAAAGTGAAGTAGAAAAGTATGAAAAAAAAATACTTAGATGCTGTTGGAATTCTGAAATAAAATCCCCTCCCCTGGTTTGTTTTCACACCTGGCTTCAAAAGGCTTCTTGCTCTCTGTCAATCTGTCAGTTTTGCCTTCCCCAATTACAAGTGGGAGCCAGAGCAGATTTTACACCCACACACCCACCCACACCCACCCACACACACACACACACACACACACACACACACACACACACACACACACACACACACACACACACACACACACACACACACACACACACACACACACACACGAGTTGAGAACATGAGCACAACATTCCATATTAATGACAGTGTTGCTGGACATCTCGCAGTTTGACATCCATGCCAATGCTAGGCATGTTTCTTCTTCCGCCCTCTCGGTAAACGTTGGACTGTGATCCAGTCATTTCACAATATTCAGACATGTTTACCAATTGCATATGCCAGTTCTCTTAATGATTCACATATTTTAGCGCACACAGAGAATGTGTTGTGTACTCATCCAAGTGAGATTGGGACTACAGCTTTACTTCTGCTGATCAAGTTCTGCAGCTTGATGCAAGTATAAGTAGACAAAATTATAGCCCATATCCCCAGCCTTTCTTTTTTTTTTGGGGGGGGGGGGTTCCCCTTTTTCTCCCCAATTGCACCTGTCTAATTACCCCACTCTTCCAAGCCACCCTGATCGCTGCTCCACCCCCTCTGCTGATCCGGGAAGGGCTACAGACTACCACCGATCGCCTTCTCCGATACATGTGGAGTCACCAGCCGCTTCCTTTCACCTGACAGTGAGGCGTTTCACCAGGGGGACGTAGCGCATGGGAGGATCACACTATTCCCCCCAGTTCCCCCTCCTCACCGAACAGGCACCCCGACCGACCAGAGGAAGTGCTAGTGCAGCGATCAGGACACATACCCACATCCGGCGTCCCACTCACAGACACGGCCAATTGTGTCTGTAGGGACATCCAACCAAGCTGGAGGTAACACGGGGATTCGAACCGGCGATCTCCATGTTGGTAGGCAGCGGAATAGACCACTTCGCTACCTGGATGCCCATACCCCCATCTGTTCAGGAAACACTTGGGGATGGAAAAGGTAATGTTTCCTTTGCCCACAGGGGGAAAAAAAGAGGCGGAAACAGTACCAGGCTTTATCCATTAGGTCTCACCAAGGCTTGTCTATATATCTAGTGCTGGACTAAATAATATCTCTCGGGAGTTTGTAAGTGCTGCATTTGCAACTAATTTGACAAAGTGTACATGAATAGACACTCTCAAAAGTTATCTGATGTTGTGAGACAGCCATGTTGCTTCCTGTTATACTGACCAGACTGATGTTCCTAATGAAAAAAACAAATAATCCCACATACAAAAACTGAGCACACAAACACTCGTGATTGGAAATGTTCATTGAAAAACCAGCTTCCTTTTTTGTATTACCTACAAGGGAAAGGGTACTGTCTTGTTGCTGTTGTTGTTTTGTTTTGTTTTGTTTTCAGACAGGGCTTAGAGCGCTAGATCTGGGCTTGTAATTAGCAATTGGAGTGCCAAGAACTTCAAGTTAAAAAGGTTTTATCTTTTTTGTAAAAGAACACCAGGCTTTTAAGGGGCTTTTGTGGATGCCTGACAATGAAGCGAGCCATTATCTTTACATGAGAATCCCCAGTTAAAATGTACTAAAATAAGACACTGTTAATTAGCCAATTAGGTTTGCACTCACAAAAAAAAAAGATTTTCTGGGAAGCTCATGTATACATAACCCAATATAAAAGATAAGATGAATATGATTCAACCTTGTGGGGAAACTGAGTAGAATCAGGAATCAGGAACACTTTGTCATTTCACTTCATGTACTTGTGTACATGAAATAAAACAAAATATAATTTCCCCCAGCCCATAGCAGTGCAACACAAAGACAAAAGCACATATCCAAAAACTGCAACAACACATATATCCAAACTACAACACATATATCCAAACTAAGAACACATATATCCAAACTAAGAACACACATATCCAAACTAAGAACATACGTATATATCCAAACTAAACACATATAGCCAAACTAGAACACATATATCCAAACTAAGAACATATATATCCAAACTAAACACATATATCCAAACTAGAACACATAGTATATCGAAACTAGAACACATATATCCAAACTAAGAACACATATATCCAAACTAAGAACATATATATATTTAAATATACACACACACACACACACACACACATATATATATATATATATATATATATATATATATATGTATGTATGTATGTATGTATATATGTATACACAAACTAGAATACATATATCCAAACTAATAACACATATATCCAAACTTCGGACATATATATCTAAACTAAGAACATACATATATACGTATGTACCTAAGCTAAACACAGAAGGTACAATATCTAAGATTATATATGTCTGGTAGTCAAAACTTGTTTCGGGGATAAGAGGTCAGAAAACAAAACCAACAATTACAATACCAGTAACAATCTGCACACCTTGTATTTCTCTACTATGAACACAGAACCAGAAACATAGAGAACAATTATGGACATGCAGTTTTCAAACACAAAATGGGTATTCGGTGTTTTGAGTCGACTGACTTCCTAAAATAATATTCAAATAGTAAAAGTACATCAACAATTACTAAGAATAAATGCAATGTGTCTTTCTATCTTGTTCCGCTGTCTCTCTCGTTCTCTCCCTCCTTTCTTTCTCTTTTGCTCTTTTGGTGTCTTTGTGGCCAAGTGAAGGCTTTGCTAATGTTGACTGACACAAAAGGAGCTCAAGGTGGGCATTTTGGAAGATAAGGGGTTTTCCCTTAAGGAACAAAAAAAAAAAAGAAAAAAAACCCTCCATCAGCCATGTCAACAGAGGCGACACCACCACGTCAGCCCTCCCCTCCATCTCTCAGTAAGAATGTAGTTTTCCACACTGCAATGTTCTCTCTCTCTCTCTCTCTCTCTCTCTCTCTCTCTCTCTCTCTCTCTCTCTCTCTCTCTCTCTCTCTCTCTCTCTCTCTCTCTCTCTCTCTCTCTCTCTCTCTCTCTCTCTCTCTCTCTCTCTCTCTCTCTCTCTCTCTCTCTCTCTCTCTCTCTGTCTCTCTCTCTCTCTCTGCCTATCTCCATATCTGATAAATTCCTCTCTCACTCTTTTGACATCCAGCAATTCAGTGTACTTTACCATTGACGTCACAGCTAGACAAGTGTGATTATCTCTCCTTTTCTGTCTGTCCACCTCCACTCTTCTTTTTTTCTTCCCTTTCAGAGTATGTGCACGCGTGCGTGCGTGTGTGTGTGTGTGTGAGGTGGATGGGTGTTCATTGTAGCCAGCTTTACACAGAAGGTCATAATAAGGACAGCCACTAGACGTGACATGTCTAAGGCAGAAAAGTGTGTGTGTGTGTGTGTATCTGTGTGTGTAACTACATAGCCGTATGTGTAGGTGGGTGTGAGGCTATCCATGATGTTGAGTGTGTGTGTGAGTGTGTCTACGAGAGTGTAATAGTGTGTGTGGTGATGTGTGTGTTGTCGAGTGATAATGTTAAGGGTTCTGTAATAGAACCCTGCAGCTAGAAGTGCTCAGTCATTGCGAATTAAATCTGGCCCATGCTTTCATACCGTAAATAAAAACCTATTGTAAAAAAAAAAATTACATCTATAAAATTTGACAACTATCTGTACATTTCCTCCTCTCCATCCATCCATCTATCCATATATACATCTATCCATCCATCCATCCATCCATCCATCCATCCATCCATCCATTTCCTTTTCTGCTTTTGAAGGTCATGGGGTGCCTGGAGTCTTTGCCAACATGCTTTGCAGGGACGGCATACAGACACCACAGATATAGTTCACACCATATCTGTCTCAGGGCCAATGCTCACTATCTGTCTGTATGTCTCATATACGCATCGCTTCATGAACTTATACAAATGCACACAGACACACACAATATCCGGTCCAAAATGTGTAAACATGCATATATTCAGTATCCCTCCTTTCTCTCTCTTTTGCTGTGGTATACAATAATTGTGTTCATTCAAAAAAGAGAGAGGCAAAGACAAAGCTCTCCTTTCCCCTGTTCTCTCATCTATTCTGTTACCCCTCCCCGCCCCCGTCCCCCCTCTCACCTGCCCCCATCCACTTTGGAAGCCTTTCAGTCAACATGTGGTGCCAAAGACTGCTTACTTTGGTTAATGGAAACGAGAGAGAGAGAGAGAGAGAGAGAGAGAGAGAGAGAGAGAGAGAGAGAGAGAGAGCGAGAGAAAGAGAGAGCTGAGAGAGACAGCGGTAAGTAGAGAAAGGGAGAACTGCAGAATGCGAGAAAAGAATGTGAGACGGAAAGAATGTACAGAAAGAAGAGAGAAAAAAGCCGTCAAAGACAAACTTGCTCTCCAGTGGCTATTTTCCCTCTGACCTTGAGTCAAAACACACACATACAATGGCACATATTTATTTAGCATGCATACACACACTGCATACATTGCATCTAAAATCCAGCACACACAGCTATGTCAACATATTAACACACACCCACAAATACATGTGCACGGCCACACACACACACACACACACACACACACACACACACACACACAAACATATAATCAGGCATTTATTTATGCATGTGGATCCCCATTAGTCCCTACCAAGGTAGCGACTACTCTCCCTGGGGTCCACACAGGTAAACATGACATCATAATGCAAAACATTACATCAAGACACAAAACACTTATGTAACTACAACTATAAAAGTAATTAAAAAAACAATGAATCAACAACAATAAAACTTCTAATAATGATAGTAACAACAATGACAACAAGTACCCACACTCTGTCTGAATAACCAGTAAAACATTTGATATCAAAAATTTCAGTAGTACCACTAAAAAGAGTGTACACAGTGACTGAGAAAATAAAATGATTGAGAAAGTTCCTCATTAATGATCATATAGTCAGATATTATGTAGCAAAACCTGTCCCATTAGGAGAGGGGCTGGTGTTTTATGCCATAAGGTATTTCTTTAAACTCCTTTTAAAAACAGTTTTACTTAAATGTATGATGTCTGATGGCAGACTAGTCCATATTTCTGTACAGAACAGTACGTTGCCTCGTATTGGTTTTCGAGACAAAAAGTGAAAAACAACCGCTGAATGCATGCCTCGTATTAAAGTTATGGTCATTACTACTATATAAAATTTGATTTCACATGTTTACATGACATTCGGGATTTTAGACATTAAAATATTGCTCATAAAACAGAGCAGAGAAATAATCGTCCTGTACCTCACCAATGACCAACCTTAAGTTATGTATGATGTTAGCTCTCTTTTGAGCACATGCCAGATGAACTTGGCCACCACCAGTCTTTGAGATGACTTTTTGCCCGGGTGGGAGAGGTCATAGACAGCATCAAAAACATGCCGCTTCCATCCAGTGAGAATGACGGGCCAGGGCTGACCCGTGGAAATGTCGCACAGGAGCATGGTACCAGCGTCGTCAAAAGCCACGACCTCTAACTGCAGCCCTGTGACAGCCGTCCTGAAAGCCTGCACATCCAGGTTGGCGGCCCGGTCAGCCATCATGTGGGCATATTCAAGTCCCAAGTGGCTGGCCCCCGTGATGGCCCGGGAGAGGCAGTCAGCAGCAAGTTTGGTTTTGCCAGCAACATGCTGTACATCCATGGTGATCTCCGAGATGTAGGAGAGCTGTTGTTACTGGCGGGTGTACCACGAGTCAGCCACCTTGGCCATGGTGAACGTCAGTGGTTTGTGGTCCACAAACGCCATGGATTGGCGGGCCACCAGCAGGGAATGGAAGTGTCATAGGGCAAGGTAGAGGGCAAGGACCTCCTGATCGAAGGTGCTGTACTTCCGTTAGCTGGGGCATAACTATCGGCTGAAGAAAGTAAGTGGCTGCCGGTGCACGGTTGAACACCGTTCACCCACTGCTTGTGCACAACACTGACTGCATAGTCTGAAGCATCGGTGGTAATCACGATCGGAGCCTTGGGTAATGGGTGTGCCAGCATTGTTGCATCAGCCAGAGCAGTCTTAGCATCCATAACCACCTTGTCCCTCACTGCAGACTAGTCAAGAGTGTTTGGTGGCCTTGCCTTTTAGGGCCTCGTACAGGGGTCTCAGGAGTTGAGCAGCTTGGGGGGTAAAGCGGTGGTAAAAGTTCACCATGCGAGGAACTCTTGCGGGGACTTGACTGTGAGTGGTCGCGTTCACAATGGCGTCCACCTTTGACAGGAGGGGTACTGCCCATCTTTGGTGACTCGGTGTCCGAGGAAGTCAATGGTGGTCAGCCCGAACTGGCACTTGGCTGGGTTGACATTAGCCTGTGCTAGCTGAGCCACTCAAAAAGTGCCCAGAGGTGAGACAAGTATTTTGCTTTGGAGGTGCTGGCGATGAAGAGGCCGTCTAGATAGATGAAGATGAAAGGCAGATACCATAGCACCAAATCCATGAGGCACTGGTATGTCTGTGCAGCATTCTTGAGGCAAAATGGCATGCACAGGAACTCGAAAAGTCCAAATGGGTTGATCACCGCCATTTTGGGGACATCATGCACCTGATGGTGTCCACGGATGAGGTCCACTTTGGAAAAGACGACTTTTTCAGCCAGGTGGGCAGAAAAGTCCTGGATGTGTGGGACTAGGTAGCGGTACGGTGTCGTTGCAGTGTTGATTCGGCGGTAATTGCTGCATGGGTGCCACCTGCCGCCAGGCCTCAGGGACGATGTGGAGGGGTGAAGCCCATGGGCTGTTGGAACAGCGAATGATGCAAAGGCATGCCATATTCTCAAACTCCTCCCTGGCAGCGGTGAGCTTGGCGAGGTCGTTGCGCCAAGTCCGAGCATAGACCGGCGAGCCAGTGGTGGCGATGTGGTGCTTCAATCCATGCTTGGCGATAAATGATGAGAAAGTGAGCTGCCTGAGGACCAGGAACTCAGTAAGAAGCTGGACAAACTCATTTGTGGCAGAGAGCACACTAGACAGTCTGATGGAGTCCTCTCCGCTGAGAGTGCCAGCATAGGTACAGAAAGTGACAGAGTCAATCAAACAGTGGTTTTTGACATCAACCAGCAGTCCATAGGTGCATAGGAAATCTGCACCGAGGAGGGGAACTGACACTTTTCTTGTAACAAGGTCCCAAGCAAACCGGTGTCCGCCGAAACAGCTCTGCCATAAGTGTGGAATGGGCTGCCGTTAGCGGCTTCCATGGGGCGGCCATATCCGCAGGACAGGATGTCTACTCTTGATGCAGGCAGGATGCTCCTCTGTGCGCCTGTGTCACATAGGAACTGCCATCCGGAGATGGTGTCTTGGATGAACAGCAGCCTGCCAGTTCGGCCGACGCATATGGCCACTACTGAGTGCCGGCCCTGGCGTTTCCCGCCATGCTGAAAAGTGCATAGAGAATGGCACTTCTTGGCCTTGGGTCCAAACTTCACATGGTAAAAACACAGGCTGGGGTCCCACCACTGAGGAGCTGCTGCTGCAGCGGTGACTTTTGTGTCTCCAGACAGTGGTGAAAATGCTTGGGCAGGAAAAAGTGTGGCTGCACAGTACTGTTGACCAGCCAGGAAAAAATTATCAGCCTCCTTGGCCAGAGCACGGCAGTCAGTGATGGTGGTGTTGGCCAAAGCAGCCCATACCTGAGAAGGCAGCTGTCACAGAAACAGTTGGACAAAGAGGAAGTCGGGCTTGTGCTCTCCCAGGAGATCCAGCATCCTGTCCATGAGTTCAGATAGCTTACGGTCACCGAGGCCTTTTAGAGAGAAGAGCCGGCTGGCCTGCTCAGCATCAGAAAGTTCAAAAGTTTTCAACATGTGAGCCTTGAGTGTTTCGTATTTATCGTGCTGCGGAGGATTTTTGAGGAGGCTCACCACTCTGGCTGCTGTTGAACTCCCAAGGGCCAACACCACATAATAGTATTTTGTGGCTTCCGGGGTGATTTCCTGCATCGTGAACTGCACTTCTGTCTGGGCAAACCAAGCCGAGGCTGACGACTCCCAGAACTGTGGCAGCTTGAGAGAAACTACATGTTCATGAAGAGCTGTCTCTGGAAACGTCCAGCGGACAAACGTTGGGGTCACCAGTGTGGAAGTAGCAAGAAAACAGGGGCAAACAACTTCTCTCTTTGACAACACCAACGCATGTGTCATTTATTGCTGCACTCACAATCAACCCCAAAACACAATGGCGCTGCCCACACCAAAAAACACTGAAACCAAATTGCCGGTAATGTCGTCACATGGCTATGCACTGAGTTCTTAAAGTGAGCAAGTCAACATAAAAAGTCACATAACATAACGAACGACAGGCTATGATGAATTATGTCCATAAATCCATTAAGCGTCCTCTACAGCATGCATGCGTGCATTTGTGCGTATGTTTGTGTGCGCACACTTATAATATTTATGTTTTATTTAATTTTGCTTGTGTCACTGCAGGGGTCCACAGGATTTTACAGTACACCACAGGTCTCGGCGGCCCCCCGGTATTTACTCACTTCTACTAACGGCCACATTGTATGCCACACACACATCTCTGTCAGCAATGGTGTGCTGGATGGAGCAAGCAATTATTTCTTTCTCTTTTCTCAAAGTAAGTTCAACTAAATTCAACACAACCTTAATTTGGTTGGAATTGAAGATCTAATCAATGCATCAAAGCTCAAAGTGCTGGCACTTATGAGATGATTTGTTGGGGCACGCAGTCATGCCTCATGGGAATTTGGGTGAAGATATCAGTTATTATGATACTGCAAAAAAAAAGTGTCTAAAATTGAGGCTGTTCTCAACATATCACAGAACTGATGTGAATTGATTTTCGTTTTAAACGGTTTTTGACTGTCTGTCCCCAGGAAGGTCATTTGAGACGTGTATATGACTGTTGACTATATAGATATACGTAGTCTTGATGAGGTTAATTCATGTTTATTTTTGTATTCATGGAAATCTTGACAAACAGAGTTCTTATGGCTAATGGCAGGAAAGTCTCACTGATCTGGCATTCTGGTTACAATGCTGTGGAAGGGCTCCTCAACAGACATGTTGAATAAAACATCTGGCAGGTCATTTAGATCAGACTTTGATCCCTTACTTGAATGTAGCTCACGAATAGGGGCCAGAAGTTCTCCTTTGAGTGATCGCTCATCAAACACTGACATTGTTCATCAGTGGCATCGTCACTAACTGAGCTGGGTTTCATTCTCATCCATCCAGCCATTAACTGAACTGCTTATCCTGCTCTCAGGGTCACAGGGATGCTGGAGCCTATCCCAGCAGTCATTGGGCGGCAGGCAGGGAGACACCCTGGACAGGCTGCCAGGCCATCACAGGGCCGACACACACACACACACACACACACACACACACGCACACACCCAATCATACCTAGGGACAATTTAGTATGGCCGAGTCACCTGATTTACATGTCTTTGGACCGTGGGAGGAAACTGTAGCCCCCGGAGGAAACCCACACAGATACAGGGAGAACATGCAAACTCCACACAGAGGACGACCCGGGACAACCCACCAAGGTTGGACTACCCCGGAGTTCGAACCCAGGACCTTCTTGCTGTGAGGTGACCGTGCTAACCACTGCACCACCGTGCCGCCGGTTTCATTCCCAACCAAAACAATTTTTTCCCCTTTATTGAAAGAGCACTCACAGAGAAAATCTCATCTGGTAACTTACCTGGTAAGTCCAAAACCGTAGGACTTTATGACATGGCCCAACAGCCTCATGATAACTCCCTCATGTTTTATATCTGCCATTTGCTGTTCTCCTTTATCTTGCTTGTCTTATGAACATCCTAAGCCATACCACATGAGTGGATGTTCTTAGTCTGCCCTGATATTGTTTGTGTGTACTTGCATGCGTCATGAATGAGTGTTCTTGATGTGTGTGTGTGTGCGTGTGTGTGTTTTGTGACTATGACTGGGTGTTTATGGGATGCATTGTTGTCGGGTGCTGTGGTGAACTGTGTCCACATCTACATCTGGAATTATTGATAGATATATACAATTGTGCATACCGCATTGCTGTAATTGTTTCCTGCAGTATGCTGCCTGGAGAATGCCACCTTTCAAGCCCCTTGAGGTTTTCTTTTGTGGTTTTTTTTCTCCCTTTTTCTCCATAATTGTATCTGGCCAATTACCCCACTCTTCCGAGCTGTCCTGGTTGCTGCTCCACCCCCTCTGCCAATCCAGGGAGGGCTACAGACTACCACATGCCTCCTCCAATACATGTGGAGTCGCCAGCCGCTTCTTCTCACTTGACAGTGGGGAGCTTCACCAGGGGGACGTAGCACGTGGGAGGATCCCGCTACTCCTCCCAGCCCCCCCCCCCCGAACAGACGCCCTGACCGACCAGAGGAGGCGCTAGTGCAGCGACAAGGACACGCACCCACATCTGGCTTCCCACCCGCAGACATGGCCAATTGTGTCTGTAGGGACGCCCGACCAAGCCAGAGGTAACACGGGGATTCGATCCGGTGACCTCTGTGCTGGTAGGTAACGGAATAGACCACCAGGCTACCCAGACCCCCCTCCCTTGAGGGTTTTAAGGCAATTCTCCTTCACATCCTCTTTCCAATTATATAGTGCATCTTTTTTTTTCCATATGTGTAAATAAAGAAACAAAAAACGAACTAACAAACAAGACTGGAAGGTTTGAGGAAAGACTGAAGAGACGAGTCGAGAGAGCCCCTCTCTCACATCTTTTAGCATTATGTTCCTCTGTCTGTCTGTCTGTCTGTCTGTCTGTCTGTCTGTCTGTCTGTCTGTCTGTCTCTCTCCCTCTCTCTACACGTTTCTCCGTCTTACCCTTCTTTCCACCTTCCTATCCTGATCATTGTCCCTGGCTGTTGCCATAGTGATACACAGTTCTCAAGAGATGGTGCCAGCAAGCAGAAAAGGGACCTTATCACGCACGCACGCACGCACGCACGCGCGCACACACACATGCACGCACGCACGCACACACACACACACAACACACACACACACACACACACACACACACACACAGGGGCAACACAGTACAGCACATAACAGACTCATAGTATAGTGTGTAACGTAGAGACACACAATGATCTGATACTCTTAAATTGCTTTGTGGTCAATACCTCTGCAGCCTTAAGGCACAATGTCCATGTTGCATGAAGCTAATAACCTGTTCCATGTGTTTCCATCCCGCTCCAGATATTTATCTGACAGAATGAGTCTAGGCTAAGGCTGCGGGCAACTGCATCTTACGCTGCACGACGGCTTATAGTGAAGGGACACTGGTGTATGTACTGGGCTGGATTACCCATTTATGACATCAGGTAAGTGCCCGGGGGGCAACAGCCAATTTGCCGTGCCTTGTGTGTGTGTGTGTGTGTGTGTGTGTGTGTGTGTGTGTGTGTGTGTGTGTGTGTGTGTGTGTGTGTGTGTGTGTGTGTGCGTGTGCGTGTGTGTGTGAACAGACCTTTTCCATATACTGGCCCATTACAGACATGACTGCACATATCCAGGTTAGTGGATTTGTCTCCAATTTGATGGGGTTGATATTGGGAAGCCTTGCACATGCTCAGTGGCCCTCTGCTGGATTAGATGGACTGCCCATGTGGTGCGCTTAAACCCTTTTCCTCAGTACACCTGTATTTCCTCAGTGTTTGCAGGTGCTGTGTGTAACATTTCAGCGCTCCTGAAACACAACCTGACTAGTAGATATAAGCACGGGTCACTAAATGGTGAAATGAAATTTCTGCATCTCTATCGTTCTTTTCTACTTTGAGGACACAAAGCATGAAACTAATTCATGGCATTAAAATACGGGTGGCCCCAGTGGGAGACAGAGTAAATGATTCAAACTCCCTCACTTCTCAGATTTCTGCATTTAAAAATGGAGTTCGGCCTGCTGAATTCTTTTTGTTGTTGTTTCATGATAGAGGTCAAGGTTCAAATGGACTCACACACAGGACCTTTGATATAAAGTATTCAAAGTAAGAATACCTGCATTTATTTATGTGTGGGTTTTAGTAGTCAGGGATCCTGGGGACTGTATTTATGGGATTGGAAGGTGTGAGCTGAAAGAGCAAATTCATAACCCCATATGTGAGTTTATGAATACAAATGTGTGTGTGTGTGTGTGTGTGTGTGTGTGTGTGTGTGTGTGTGTGTGTGTGTGTGTGTGTGTGTGTGACCTTGGGAGTCTGGGACCTGAAGATGTGAGCTGAGAGAGAGCGAATTTATAACCCTGTGTGTGTGTGTGTGTGTGTGTGTGTGTGTGTGTGTGTGTGTGTGTGTGTGTGTGTGTGTGTGTGTGTGTGCGTGTGCGTGTGTGTGTTTGATGTGTGCATTTATTGATTGGGGAATTGCCTAATTCTTTATGTCTCAAATGCGTAGGTGTGAGCCGAGAGAGCAAATTTGTGCAGCCTATGTGTGTTTGTGATTACGCTTTCTATCTTTGTGCTGGCGGAGAGCCGGAGAAATGGCATTATCCATTTTTGTGTCCAATTGGTCATTTTTGTGCCTTGAAATGAACCCGCCTGTGCCGAGACGGGTGTGGTACTGCAGCTGGGGGGGGGGGTTAATGCAGATCCTACAATTTTGCCTTCCATTTTGGCTTGCAATTAGCCCTCCGCCAACTCAGACCATGTCTAAGCAGAGACACAGTCTCTGAGGTCCAGTGAACTATTTTTGTGCAGCGGTCTACGCAGGGACACATGGGAATATCCATCCAAATGTGGTTTAATGAGTGTTAGCCGATGCATTTCACCCAAATGAAATAAATCATTTAACCAACACCAACAGCTAACGTTCTGAATAAGTTAACCAGAAAAAAACACGTTAATATGTGGCTGTTGAATTTAATGTGAATCAAATACATATTGTGCATGGAAAATTCCACCTAACATGACAGAGTGAGTGTCTGTCTGGTCCAGACATATGTACCCACTAGCACAGTGGTACAGGGAACGAATACCGTCGGATTTCATTCATTGAATTTAATCAAGTAGGACTGCAGAGCTCCTCTAATGAGCTTCCCGCTCCATCCATCACAAAAATGACAAAATGCCGCTGCGCAGTGCATTTGAAGGGTAAAAGAGGAGCTTCTTTGATTCGAAATTGAAGCCCGACCCAATTTTACCTTTTTATAATGTATTTATCCAAATGCAAACCTTTGTTAACTGCTCCATGCTGCAGCGGGGCTGTGCTCTCTGTCGCCAAATTACCAAAAATATATTGTTAAACGCCCATGCACAACTGCACTCACGGCTAGTTTCATGAAAATAGAGCCCTGCCAGTGCAGATATTTGTAAGTGCCTGTACTTTCAGCAATACATGACGTTAATAAAATCCATTCACTATATCTGTGTTATGATTCATGAATATAACCATTAATCATAATGTTGTTGTAATAATAATAATGACAATTAACAATGATAACAATATAATTGTTCTGATTTACTTCTTGGGGATAAGAGGTGTCACGAGTGTTCAGGAGACAGGCCAGTACCATCTGCCTGGCTCAACAGCTTTGTTTATATTCAATTATAATTATAATATAATTAAATTGATGCTTTATGCATTTCGCACTTCAGTATAATTTTAATTCTGAGAACACTCTTTTCTTTTCTTTTTCTTCTTTTTCAATGTTAATGGTACTTTTTGACTCATTTTTATACATCATAATTTTAGATTCCATTAATAGTGGTCAAATATGAACGGGATCTTTTCATTCATCTAGTCCATGTCAAAGGGTCAACATACTCATGTAAAGGTGCAAAGTGAATTAAAATAATCCTGGTCCTCAAATCACGTTAAATATTTTTATTAGTTCTTGCATAGTCAAGTGTACACTTTTGCAAGTTCAAAAAGTAATTGTTTTAGTAATTGTTGCTAGTAAGCAACAAGCTAATGATCTTCAGCATCAAATGGGGGAACTCACCTCAAAGATCACTCAGATGGAGGACCATAGCCGCAGGCCCAAAGTGAGACTGGCCGGGCTGAAGGAAGGCGAGGAAGGGTAGGAAGCCATTGGTTTTCTGAGCAAAAACTTGCCGAAGTGGATACCTTCATTGTGAGAATGGGTTATCCGCAAAGAGAGGGCCCATAGACTTTACAGCAGAGTTAGCACAGATGCCAACCAGCTTCGCACGCTGATCTTCAAACTGCTGGACTACTCTTACCATCAAGCTATTTTGAAGGGAGCTACAGCTCAGCCTGTTAAGCATAGCAAGCAAATCTTGCTCTTCTTCCTGGATTACAGCAGAGAAACGATGAGCAAACGGAAGGGGCTCACCCCGGTCCACAAGAGGATGATTTTGCTTGGACTCTAGCCATTCCTGCTTTACACGGCCCAGCTGAAAATCACCTACTGTGGGCATACCATCAACTTTGAGATGCCACACAAAGCCGAGAAGTTTCTTTAAAACACGTTTCAACCTCCACCACCTCGACAAAACCAAGAAATGGCTGCTTTGCTCCAAGAGCCAGAGAACAGCGACAAGGTGGACGCCTCGTCACTGCCACCATGAGTTAATGTTGCCCTCAGCTAAATGATCTTGCGACATTATGCTTTGCACTCTAGCATCGTGACTTTTCACTGACTGTGACTACCTTCTAACTTAGCTATTCAATGGGACTTGGACTGACGTTGCTATCGTTCACTCTTTAGAGCCGTTTATATCTCACATTGCTTAACTAAGATGGTTGAAGTTAATGACATTCTGCTGTACAGGTTATCTGACAGTTTATGTCATAGGGACTGAATCGTTCACATCACGTATTGTTCACTCTTGAGGGGGTCAATCTTCCTATTGTTTAGATAAGTTCGTTGACATTTATGATGTTCTGTTATGTGTTTTATTTTACATTTCATATCATTGTTGTTGGGGCGTCCGGGTAGCATTGAGTACCCCTGAGCGCAGCCTGCAGATCGGTGATGTGCTCAGTGTCGGTGACGTGTTCGATGTGGGCTGTGACGTGCACAATGTGGGTGTCCTCAAGTTCACTGGTTTGTGATTCCCGCCATTGCACAAACATTAGCTAGCATGAAACAGCAGTCATGGATTATGTGGCTAGCTAGCGTTATTTAGCTTTGTGTTTTTTACAATCCATGTTGACACAGAGTTGGTTAGTAAAGGTGGTCTGAGCTGCATCTAAGGAACGAGGCCGCAGGCTCAGGACCTCCCACCCCAAAGGCCCGAGCTGTTCTAACGTCAATCTACTGTTTCCCGCTGTTCCTAAACTGAACTAACCCCTACCCAAGCCCCTACCCAATCATAATGCATGAAGTAGTGATGTCCTCTGTAGTCACAGGACCCCGAGCAGAGCGAGCAGCTCAAGTACCAACATCGGCGTTCTCGCATGCATTACTGTACAAACATTGATCACGTCACCGACTCCGCCCACATTGCGCACGTCACAGCCAAAATTGAACACGTCACCGATCTGCAGGCTGCAGTCAGGGGCTTCTCGGTAGCATAGCGGTCTATTCCGTTGCCTACCAACACCCCCGTGTTACCTTCGGCTTGGTCGGGCGTCCCTACAGACACAATTGGCCGTGTCTGCAGGTGGGAAGCCGAACCAGGGTATGTGTCCTGGTTGCTGCACTAGCGCCTCCTCTGGTCGGTCGGGGCACCTGTTTGGGTGGAGGGGGAACTGGGGGGAATAGCGTGATCCTCCCACGTGCTACGTCCCCCTGGTGAAACTCTTCACTGTCAGGTGAAAAGAAAGGGCTGGCAACTCCACATGTATCGGAGGAGACGTGGTAGTCCGCAGCCCTCTCTGGATCAGCAGAGGGGGTGGGGTAGAGATTGGGACAGCTCAAAGAGCGGGATGATGGACCAGGTACAATTGGGGAGAAAAAAAAAGGGGGGGGATTGTTGATCACAAAAAAGTGTAGCCATATTAATGTCAGTCTGATGTACTTTTTCCCCAATGGCACACAAGTTTTGTATCAGTTCACCTTTGATTTCAGGGACTGCTTGCCACAAAGTTTGGAGCATTACTGGTTCTTGATTCAGCGACATGATTGTACATGATTAAGTTTCCAAATGGTGATGGGCTAGAGAGCACATCTTAATTAGTTTGGTGTAGTTAATTATTCCTCAGATGGTGCACCAATTGAATTTTTAGGCTGAACAGTTTTCATTGTTCAGAGAATAGTTTAGGCTTTCAGCTCAATTTCACACATGGATAATCGTTATGAAGTCCACCCTAAAAAGTAACCCATTATATATATATAAATGATTACACTTGGGCAGACAGACAGACCCACTGCATGGAGCCACACTCACACATCCACTCCTACTGTCTTTTTAACCCAGCCCTCAAATCAAAACTCATGTCCATCATTAATAACTATAATCATAACATTGAGCAAAAACGTTATGGTTGGCATTTTGGTCATGATGGTGTAAGTGGTCATACATGGTGACAGGCATGGGCGCAAGTCCATGAATACTGGGATGGCATCCAGCACTTTACCTGTGCCCCCAACCATAGGGTTAGTCAGTGTGCAAACCATACCACGGCTTTCGGGGAGCTCACTTTTTTGCCGGGGTGGGGGGTGGGGGGGCTTGCGCGTGCTTCAAAGGAAGGGCTGACTATGACTCTTGTTGCAAAGAAACATTTACAGCTGCAAGCATGTTGGCCTGCTTGCTTTATGTCAGCACATCTGATCTACTATAGGGAATGTGATGGTAAGCCACCGGCGTTGTACGTTGCGACAGGGCGCCATTTTGTTAGGAATGCGTTCTGTTAGGCAAGTAAAAAAAAAAGAAGTAAACAAGAGCCTTAACAAAGCAACCTATGAGCGATCTGTTCATTGAAAACACTCAAAATAAATTTATTTTGACTCATGTAATGTGGCCTGGCTTTATGGTCTTTTAGTTCCATATCATCTGGATAAGGTGAACCATGAATTCAACAACAGCAACATAATAATAACAATCAGTTAATGACCACATCAAACCTCCATATGGGTATCAAAACCAAACGTCACAGTATGCTACATTACGGCCAACTAAAGCAGGGCACAGTATACTCTGCACAGTTTCTCGGCACAAATAAGACACGGATAGGTCAAATAGCAAAACAGCCTATAAACACACAAATGTATGAGCATTAAATCAAAAACAGAGCATGCCAGCCTGCCTACAAGGAATTAAGTCCTCATCAACAATAGTTAAAGTTACACATCACATACAGATGAGCACAATAAATGATCGGTACAATTAAGACATCAAATGCGAGGGTCACGTATCAACAAACCAGCCTATAACAACACGCACACATGCATGAGAATTGTAGATACCAACATAAATAGGCCAGGCTGCCCACAATGGATCGAGTCCTCATCAACACCCATCGCATACAATACAGTGCTAACAGTGAATAATACAGTTAATTGGGAACAGCCCTTACCGTAAACCAGAAGCGACCACAGAGGCCTGGGATCAGCTGCTTGTACTGGTCGTCCAGAAGCCCATGATGTGGACTGGCAATTGTAATATATTTCAAAGGGGACACACGTCTCAGCGGGGAGCCATCTTGTTTATTCCGCAATGGAACCGAGCTACGGGTGCTGCGTGGGGACAGAACAGACTACAGCTACAGGCTACAGCGATTACCTGATTGAATCCAAAGTGTGATAAAGGGTGTTGGGTCGAATCTCTCCAAAGGGGGTCCATTAAGAGCCACAAAATGGAGCGATGAGAGGCTTTTTTTTCCAGGCTACCTATTGCGGGTCGTGCTATCGGTATTATTAACTGCAGAAACCCCCCCTCTCACACTTGGATGAGGTGGGAGGGTATCAGGGGAGGTTTCTATAAGACAACAGGTAAAGCAGTGCTTCACCAAAAAAACAAAACAAAAACATAACACATAGATCACATAAAACATATTTTTTAGATGCCAACATTTCATTAGAATGACTAATCCCCCTGTGAATCAAACAACAAAAAAGTGTCGCGAGTATTGTGCAACACAGCGCCCTCTTCAGGTGTCAACTTACACGTTGTTGACTGGACAGTTATGGTTTATGGCGCGTTTTAATGCCCACCCAGTGTCTTTCCTCGACCTGAAAATGATTGACACCTGTCTAACCAAACAGAGAACAGCAGTTCAGCCTTTCCGATCCTTGACTTGTTCTCCAATCTTCATCATATCTTTTGGTATTCGAAGCGTGGTGAAAGATAAGAAAATTAGATTAGCCTAAGATAAATTAGTGGTTACTATAGTAGTTTTTGGTCGTTCTTGTATATATATATTATAATAATTAATTAATCTGTTCAGATCATTATTGGTCAACTTTATTGTTCATCTTTATATTTGCATTTTTGATCTTGACCTCGTGTAGTAGCCCTGTACTGTAGGCTAACGTTAGTTGTTCTAACTAGCTTAGCTAGCTAGTGTAACCGGTTATTTTCTTGCCCGGTGCGGGATTCGATACGAGGTGTACTGCACCACAAGGCGACATCACTAACGGCTCGGCTAAAGGGTCAGACCCGTTAGCTAGGGGCTAACGTGTCTTATTAGTAGTTTACATTCATATTGTAGCGAATTCGGGAGGGACGGCAACCACGGGAACTGCCGCGGCCAGGACGCGAACCCGTATCTCCGGGACAACGTTCACCCGTCGACCAAAGGGTCCGACCCGTCAGCCAGTGCCCAAAGTGTCTACTTATCCATGCACGTTGCAATATGAAGTTTCGCAAATATAAAAAAAAACTACGGACAGCCGTATTGTTTTTTATGTGAAGCAAACCCTTCCACGCATTGTTTCCTTTGAATGAATTAAAGGAATAACGAAAGGATATTTCATTTTTTAACATGTGCCTGGACATTGTTTTTAATAACAATAAATTGAATTGAATTGAATTGAATTGAATATTGAGTACCTTGCAATAAGGAAATTGAACCACTGGGGATAGCTGCCATCACTATAGCAAATCTTTGGGTGTTACAGGAAAAGTAAAATGTACAATAAACTCGTCATATGTCATGAGATAATCTTGAGAGTTCAGCAGCTGTCCTACCAATAAAATATTTCTATCAAACCAGTTACTAAAGAAAATACTTGTATAACATTTGTGCTTGCATAAAATATTCCATATATGAAAACGGTGAGGAGAAAAGTTGTGCTTTTAAATCAATTGCCATGCCAGTAAGGCTTACATGTGATATGCTGATAGTTTAAGAGGGAGTTTGTCAATTTGATAATTATACATTAACAAGAAGGAAAGACCCCCAATCTTAGTGAAGACAGTTCTAGAGATAATGTTCCACATGAAGTACTTTAACCAGTTAATCTTCAGAGTATAATTCATACAAGAAAAATCGAGAAAATCTACATCACTAATAGAGTTGAACACTACAGATTTGCTGATATAGTGGATTCGATTTTTCCATAGAACATTTTATCAGTGGCATTAGCAGTTTTGTCATCCAAAAATACAGATGAAGCAATATATATAACTTAAGCCTGGATATTCCCTCAGTCTTGGATATGAGAGTATACACTTTTTAGTACAAATCCCTTTGTAACCACATATTAAATGTATGTTTTAATTTATCAATCACTGGGGCTCCATTTAAGGTAACTCTGTCCTTGGGGTTTTTAGCTACAATCCAGTTACTTTTTTTTTTACAGGAATGTTGCAAATTGACACCTCGTTACAGTTTTTAAGTGCAAATAGCTCACACTTATCCAAATTCAGGCATAAACCTGAAGCCCTAGAGACTACCACTACTACTACTACTACTACTACCACTACTACTTTCAGCTGCTCCCGTGTCGCCACAGCAGATCATCCGTTATTTCTTCCTGTCCTCTGCATCTTCCTCTGTCACACCAGCCACCTGCATGTCCTCATGTTGTCAAATCCATAAACCTCCTCTTTGGCCTTCCTCTTTTCCTCTTCGCTGACAGCTTCATATTCAGCAACCTTCTGAATATACCCAGCATCTCTCCTGCACAAGCCCCAAGCCATCTCAACCTTGCCTCTCTTGCTTCGTCTCCAAACCGTCCAGCCTGAGTGGTCCCTCTAATCCTGAAGCTCTATAGAATAAATCAATAATCTTTATAGGTGATTCTACCTGAGAGGCATTTTTAAGAAATAATGTTGTATCATCTGCCAACTGACTTATAAGAAGATTATGATCAGCAACAGAGATACCTTCTAACCTACTGGATTTAATATAATGGCAAAAAACCTGAGCCACCAGGAGGAGAAGGTAAACAGAAACAGGGCAACCTTGTCTCACCCCTCTCTATAGAGAAGATCTTTGAGTTGTCCCATGTTTTAGAGCTATTGCCATTAACACCGAGATATTACCATTAACACAGAGAATTTTCATAGCATTACAAAATTATGTCCCAAAACCAAAGACAATAAAAAAATAAAAGGATGTTTTATGGAGTCAAAAGCTTTGCAGAAGTCGTGGAAAAATATTTAACTTTTGTCTAGAATTAGATTAGAATAGTCTGAGGTCTAAGACCAATCTAATATCATTGTTAATGTCTACTTCTCATAAATGCAGATTGATTTTCATCAATTATTGAGTTTGAGACCTGCTTGAATCTTTTAGCTAAAATAATAGCAAACACTTTATAATCATTGAGTAAAGTCTCCAATTGTCCAGCAGAAGCAGATCTTTCTTTGGTTTGGGGATTAAACACGTGTCATATGTGCCTTGTATCATGGTAGCAGGAAGAGCGGAATTCTGGATACTTTCTGAATAGACCTTATGGTGTGAAATGGTGTGAGTAAATCAGAGAATAATTTGTAAAATTCAGCAGTGATACCATCATTACCAGGCGATTTATTGTTTTTTGAGTGAATGGATGCCCTCCTTAATTTCACCTTCTGGTATTGGAGCGTCACATGATAAACTGTCCTCCTTACTTTAGGATCCAATCATCGAGATGTTGACAAAACAAAGTAAAGTTACTTTCATTCAACTTTGATCCGTACAGATTAGAATAATAATTATAACAAAATTTAGATATATCATCAGCATTATCAGTAAAAGACCCATTAATATTCAGCTGTTGACAAAATATTATATTTTGCTCTTTGCTTGTCTAATTAAAAAAAAAAAAAGCTGACATTTGCTCTCCATGTTCCAGCCATTTTCAACCTGGATCTTACAAAGCCCTCTCTATGCAAGTCATCATTCTGGTGGAAAATTAGTGAGGGAAGTAATTTCAGAAACCACCTTCTCTTCCATGGCGTGTCGGCCTTTGGCATAATCACTTCCATACTGCCTTAAATACTTACCACTTTCATATTTTAGGAGCTCCTAATTACAATCAAACAATCCCTGTGTGTGCTTTATTCCAATAAAAGGTAATAATCCGTTCCAATTCCATTTTAACAATAGCATGTTTTAGGAGTTATTCATTTTCCAGAAAGAGTAACCTCTTATACTACCATAATCAGACACAAGTCTGACATTAATGTAGATGGCTTTGTGGTATGTAAGTGGAGTTGCCATCACCTTGACTGTACACAAATCCTTGGGCAAGTTTTTCGAAACAAGCCAGTAATCTAAACGTGATAGAGCCACCCTTGTTGCTCCAAGTATAAATTTTGTCAGGTTTAAATTCCTCTCTCCATATATCTACAATATCAAATCTACCCATGAACAGCTTTAAAGAGGAATTTTGATTAGAACTTTGACATGGGGGTCACCTGTCAACAGCTTCATCTAAAACAACATTAAAGTCTCCTTCTATTAGCAAGTAAGCACCTGGATAATTAGGTAGCCACTGTTTAAGCTTGCATTCTAGCTCCATTAGTAGGAAATCATTACTAGACTTTGAATTGTACCCATAGATATTTGTTATGATCAGGGTAGTATTAAAGCAGTTTAAGACTTGGCAGATGATCAACATAGAGAAAACCCAATTACTTTCATATAACTATAGCCCAGGAAGAAAAATTGAAAGTAGATACCCTTTGACAATATTTGGGCATCAACTGCCAAAAGATTTGGCAAAACTATCAGAATACAATTATTCGCATATAACTAAAAAAATTAAGAAAGACATAACAAGATGGGACCTAATTCCTTTCCTTAGTCTCAGTTCAAGGAACAAATCCATCAAAATGAATATATTGCTGAGGCTAGTATATCTCTTTCAGACCCTACCAATAGATATTAACCAAAACCAATTCAATGAATGGGACAAAATGTTGTCAAGGTACAAGGTACAAGACCTAGGGTCCATCTCAAAACTTTGCAGTTGGCCAAAGAAAAGGGGAGAAGGGGCCTACCTTCTATTAGAGATTATTATTTAGCAGCACAGAGAGGATATGCTGGTGTAACCCATCATGTGATGCTCAATGGAAAAACATTGAAGAGAGGACACCTTCCGTCCCCATACAGGCTATCTTAGCTGATAACAATCTACAAAGTTATATATAAATACTATGGATAACCCATGGGTGAAATACACTCTCAAAATATGGAAAACTATTATAAAAAAATATAATCTAGAGGGAGATATTGTAATTCTTAAATGGTGTGCATATGACTCACCAAATAAGCTAGATACTAGATTTAAGGACTGGACAGCTAAAGGAATAAAAGCTGTATGCAATATAATCAAAGATGGAACACTGCTGAGTTCTGAAATGCTTAAAAAGAAACACTTATCTGAAGAACAAGCCTTTTATCGGTATCTGTAGATGCGACATTATGTTCATATGAAGATGAAAAATGTAAATGAGGCAAGTACTTGTCAGATAGAACCGTTTAGAAAAGCATATAATTCAGATATTGATAGAAGAATCATTTCATAAGGGTCTGTTAAATCTTAAAACACATTCGACTTTATACATTAAAACAAAATGGGGGAAGGAAGGAGAGACAATTATATCTGAGGAAGAATGGACAACAATATGGCGGTGTACTAGTTTTCAGAAATGGAGGGAGTTTGGTTGGAAAACCCTGATAAGGTATTTTATTACATCCTCTCAGAAATCACATTATGATAGTAACCTCCCTGTTGGCTGGAGAAACTGTAGAAACCAAAATGCAAACCACTACCATATTTTCTGGGATTGCCTTGTTATCAAAGACTATAGGAGAGCGATACACAAGACATTTTTAAATGCGAAATACTCCTAGATAGTAAGACTATATATTTTGGGTATATACCCCAACAATGGTTGAAATTCTTAATTCACCAGCAGTATATTCATCAAATAAATATTTAATGAATATACTGCTGGTGGCTAGTAAAAAGACTCTTATGGTTATCACAGGGGAGCCCAACTTTAACCACATGGATGGAAATCACAATGGACATTTATAAAATGGAGAGGATAACAGCACCTGCCAATCATGATTTGGAACAATTAACCTTATACTGGAAAAAAATGGTTTGACTACATAGCACCCCACAGGCCTGATTTTATTTTCACAAATTAATGATTATGTTGTAAAGAAAAAAAATCTCTCCCTACCTGTACATATTTTTCCCTGTGTTTTGTTCTTTCTTTTATATAAGTGGATATATATATATATATATATATATATATATACACTGCTCAAAAAAATAAAGGGAACACATAAGCAATGCAATGTAGCTCCAAGTCAATCACACTTTTGAGATATCAACCTGTCCAGTTAGGAAGCAACACTGATTTGTGAATCAATTTCATCTGTTGGTAAATTGTCTAATTTCCACCTGGTGGAAATTAGACAATTTGCAAGACAACCCCTATAAAAGGAATGGATTTGTAGGTGGTGGCCACAGACCATTTGCCTGTCCTCATCTTTTCTGGCCGATCTTTGGTTAGTTTTTCATTTTGCGAGTGCCCTCACCACTAGAGGTGGCATGAGGCGGTATCTGCAACCTACAGAAGTTGCTCAGGTAGTGCAGCTCATCCAGGATGGCACATCAATGCGTGCTGTGGCAAGAAGATTTGATGCGTCTCCCAGCACAGTGTCCAGAGCATGGAGGAGGTACCAGGAGACAGGCCAGTACACCAGGAGACGTGGAGGGGGCCGCAGGAGGACAACAACCCCGCAGCAGGACCGCTATCTGGTCCTTTGTGCAAGGAGGAACAGGAGGAGCACTGCCAGAGCCCTACAAAACGACCTTCAACAGGCCACTAATGTGCAGGTTTCTGCTCAAATAGTGAGAAACAGAATGCATGAGGATGGTATGAGGGCCTGACGTCCACAATTGGGGCCTGTGCTCACAGCCCAACACCGTGCAGCCCGATTGACCTTTGCCAGAGAACATCTTGGTTGGCAGATTCGCCATTGGTGCCCTGTGCTCTTCACAGATGAGAGCAGGTTCACACTGAACACATGTGACAGACGTGAGAGAGTCTGGAGACGCTGTGGAGAACGTTCTGCTGCCTGCAACATCCTCCAGCATGACCGGTTTGGCGGTGGGTCAGTGATGGTCTGGGGAGGCATATCCTTGGAGGGCCGCACAGACCTCTACGTGCTAGCCAGAGGTACCATGACTGCCATTAGGTACCGGGATGAGATCCTCAGACCCCTTGTCAGACCATATGCTGTTGCAGTGGGCCCTGTGTTCCTGCTCATGCATGACAATGCTCGTACTCATGTGGCCAGAGTGTGTCAGCAGTTCCTGTATGTCGAGGGCATTGATGCTATGGACCTGCCTGCACGTTCCCCAGACCTGAATCCAATCGAGCACCTCTGGGACATCATGTCTCGTACCATCCGCCAACGCGATGTCGCACCACAGACTGTCCAGGAATTGACCGATGCCCTGATCCAGGTCTGGGAGGAGATCCCTCAGGAGACCATCCGTCGTCTCATCAGGAGCATGCCCAGACGTTGTAGGGAGTGCATACAGGCACGTGGAGGCCACACACACTACTGAGCCTCATTTTGAATCGTCTTGAAGAATTTCCACAGAAGTTGGATCAGCTTATGTTCTCATTTTCCACTTTGATTTTGAGTATGATTCTGAATCCAGACCGTAATGGGCTAATGATTTTGATTTCCATTGATCATTCTTAGGTTATTTTACTCTAAACACATTCCTCTGTCTAATAAATAAAGATTTTCAGCTGAAATATATCATTCATCGAGGTCTATATTGTGTTTTTAGGTGTTCCCTTTATTTTTTTGAGCAGTATATATAAAAAAAGCACCAGCATATAGAGCAAAGACGTTCCCAAAAATGAACCTGGTGAAGAATATTCAAATCTATTTAATCTGTCAGACCAGCCTGATTAAGGTATGTCATGGAATCTCTGGATGCATTGTTGTCCCAAAGCAAAACACCAAAATATGAATGTCATTCTGGATTCGTTTAGCCGTTTGTACCAAGACTATTCATTTAGGGATGTCTCTTTGGTTTCCAGGTTTGAGCTGTAGAATGGGTCACTTGCTGACTCCTTCAAGGACTGATGATGTGCTGACGGACTGTACAATTATTAATGTCACAAATGGCGCAGAGATGATGCTGTGCTTTTTTTAATTCATGTTTTAATTCTTGTTTATATTTGGGTTTTTTTGTTTTTGTCTTTTTCTTCTCTCTTTTTACTTCTGAATATCCTTCTCCCAATATACCCAACATCTCTCCTCCACACATATCCAAGCCATCTCAATCTTGCCTCTCGTGCTTTGTCTCCAAACTGTCCAACCTGAGTGGTCCCTCTAATATAATCGTTCCTAATCCTGTCCTTCTTCGTCACTCCCAATGAAAATCTTAGTATCGTCAACCCTACCACTTCCAGCTCCGCCTCCTGTCTTTTCATCAGTGCCACTGTCTCTAAACCATACAACATAGCTGGTCTCACAACTATCTTGTAAACCTTCCCTTTAACTCTTGCTGGTACCCTTCTGTCACAAATCACTCCCGACACCCTCACCCACAGGACAGGCACTGTCAAGGAGCGCCTTCAAGGTGGGATCTGCTTGCTGTGCACTAGCCATGTCTTCTAAGGAAACAGAAAAAAGCAAGTCAGACAGATCTGGCAAGGATAACAATGGCATTGTATGGTCCTCTTTTTTACCACTTAGCTTAAGCTATGGATCAGGTATAGTGCGGCTCATAGTGCACATCACAGCGCAGGTTGTGAAAACCTCTGGCAAACTTTGTGCACTTTCATCTACCTCCCTCACGAGTGTCAATGAAGGGCTAACTACTGTAGGTGGCGGCACATTAGCCCAAACACATCCCCCAGCTAGATAGACCATTACCTAGAATGAGGTGAACCCTCTCAACCAGTAGCGCTGGGCACACACCAACCACCATTTCCACCAGGTCAGACATGAGCATCATCTGATGAAGTTAGACAGACAACATGATTAAATCCCTGCCCCGTACCATGGTACACTATCACCGGTATCAGACTTAGAAAAAGGAAGTACTGATTCTAAAATGAAAGACTCTACAGCTCTAGTGTCCCGCAGGATTTTCACTGGGACTTTCACATTACTTCCCACAAGTGAGACATGACTCTCTCTAATAAATAGTGTGAAATCAGAATAATCAGGACCGGCAAAGCGGCATGAGGATGCTGGTGGCTGGACCTGCTCTGGAAACTGTGCAAAAGGATTACCAATTTGGATAGAGGTAGCCAACACTACAGCCTTTCCCTGCCCCCTACCCCCTAACTTATTCCTACCTCTAAGAACAGGACACTCTGCCTTCCAATGTCCCTTCCCCCGACAGCAATTACAAACTCTGTTGGGATCAAACTTCCCACCTGACCCACGATCAGTTTAGCATACACTAAACTCCCGTGTCGACCCATCCTACCTCATGGAATGCGAATCACCTGCCATACACTTCCTGCGAGTGTGTACATCTCCAAAAGTGTTTTTGTGTGTTAAAACCTACTCGTCGGCTAGGACAGTAGCCTCCGCAGCAGTCTTAACTTTATGCTCATTAACGTGGGTGGCTATGTAGCCAGGGAGTGAGTCTTTGAGCTGTTCTAATATAATAAGATCGGCCAAGCCCTCAAACGTTTCCACTTCCAAAATGTATCCAAAGGAATTGAATCAAGTGCAACTGGACTTGGTATATATCCGTGAAGACGTTTCGCCTCTCATCCAAGAGGCTTCATCCGTTCGTGCCTTTTTGACTAGACCACTAGCTAGTCTGACTAGCTAGTCAGACTAGCTAGTCACAAATCACTCCTGACAACCTTCTCCACCCTGCCTTAACCTTCTGCACTCCCCGTTACTTTGGACAGTTGACCCCAAGTATTTAAACTCATATGCCTTTGTCACGTCTACTCCTTGCATCCTCACCATTCCAATCCCCTCCCTCGCATTCCATCTTGTTCCTACTGACTTTCATTCCTCTTCTCTCCAGTGCATATCTCCCTCTCCAGGCTCTCCTTAACCTGCACCCTACTCTCGCTACAGATCACAATGTAATCTGCAAACATCATAGTCCACAGAGACTCCTACCTGATCTCATCTGTCAACGTGTCCACTGCAAATAACAAAGGGCTCAGAGCCGATCCTTGATGTAATCGCACCTCCACCTTGAACCCACCTGTCATTCCAACTGCACACCTCACCATTGTCACACTTCCCTCATACATATCCTGCACCACTCCTACATACTTCTTTGCAACTCCCGACTACCTCATACAATATCACACCTCCCTCTATGAAAGCATATGAAGAGAAAGCATATGGCACCCTGTCATATCTACTACTACTACTACTTTCGGCTGCTCCCGTTAGGGGTCGCCACAGCGGATCATCCATTTCCATTTCTTCCTGTCTTCTGCATCTTCCTCTGTCACACCAGCCACCTGCATGTCTTCCCTCACCACATCCATAAACCTCCTCTTTGGCCTTCCTCTTTTCCTCCTCCCTGGCAGCTCCATATTCAGTATCCTTCTCCCAATATAACCAGCATCTCTCCTCCACACATGTCCAAGCCATCTCAATCTTGCCTCTCTTGCTTTGTCACCAAACCGTCGAACCTGAGCGGTCCCTCTAATATAATCGTTCCTAATCCTGTCCTCCTTCGTTACTCCCAGTGAAAATCTTAGCATCTTCAACTCTGCCACCTCCAGGTCCGCCTCCTGTCTTCTCGTCAGTGCCACTGTCTCCAAACCATGTAACATAGCTGGTCTCACAACCATCTTGTAAACCTCCCCTTTAACTCTTGCTGGTAACCTTCTGTCGCAAATCACTCCTAACACTCTATCTTCTTCACCTCTCTCCTGCACTCCCTGTTACTTTGGACAGTTGACCCCAAGTATTTAAATTCAAATGCCTTTGTCACCTCCACTCCTTGCATCCTGATCATTCCACTGTCCTCCCTCTCATTCATGCATATGTATTCCGTCTTGCTCCTACTGACTTTCATTCCTCTTCTCTCCAGTGCATACCTCCACCTCTCCAGGCTCTCCTCAACCCGCACCCTACTCTCGCTACAGATCACAATGTCATCTGCAAACATCATCGTCCATGGAGACTCCTGCCTGATCTTGTCCGTCAACCTGTCCATCACCATTGCAAACAAGAAAGGGCTCAGAGCCGATCCTTGATGTAATCCCACCTCCACCTTGAACCCATCTGTCATTCCAACTGCACACCTCACCATTGTCACACTTCTCTCATACATATCCTGCACCACTCCTACATACTTCTCTGCAACTCCTGACTTCCTCATACAATACCACACCTCCTCTCTCAGCACCCTGTCGCATGCTTTCTCTAAATCTACAAAGACACAATGCAACTCTTTCTGGCCTTCTCTATACTTCTCAATCAACATTCTCAAAGCAAACATCGCATATGTGGTGCTCTTTCGTGGCATGAAACCATACTGCTGCTCGCTGATCATCACCTCTCCTCTTAACTTAGCTTCTATTACTCTTTCCCATATATTCATGCTGTGGCTGATCAACTTTATACCTCTGTAGTTGTTACAGTTCTGCACATCGCCCTTATTCTTGAAAATCGGTACCAGTATGCTTCTTCTCCACTCCTCAGGCATCCTCTCACTTTCCAAGATTGTGTTAAACAATCTAGTTAAAAACTCCACTGCCATCTCTCCTGAACATCTCCATGCCTCCACAGGTATGTCATCAGGACCAACTGCCTTTCCACTCTTCATCCTCCTCATAGCTGCCCTCACTTCCTCCTTGTTAATCCACTGAACTTCCTGATTCACTATCCCTACATCATCCAACCTTCTCTGTCAGCACATTTCCATCTCTATCCTTGATCGCCCTATCTTGCTGCACTTCCTTTGCAGCTTGGTCCCTCTGTCTACCCAATTCGTACAAGTCCTTTTCTCCTTCCTTAGTGTCTAACCTGTCATACAACTCACCATACGCCTTTTCCTTTGCCACCTCTCTCTTTTATTAACGCTGCATCTCCTTGTACTCCTGTCAACTTTCTTCATCTCTCTGACTAGCCCACTTCTTCTTTGCCAACCTTTTCCTCTGTATACTTTGCTGTACTTCCTCATACCACCACCAAGTCTCCTTGTCTTCCTTCCTCTGTCCTGATGACACACCAAGTACCTTCCTAGCTGTCTCCCTCACTATATCTGCAGTGGTTGCCCAGCCATCTGGCAACTCTTCACTACCATCCAGTGCCTGTCTTAACTCCTGCCTGAACTCCTGCCTGAACACACAACAGCCTTCCTTCTTCAACTTCCACCATTTGATCTTCGGCTGTGTCTTCACTCGCTTCCTCTTCTTGGTCTCCAAAGTCATCCTACGGACTACCATCCAATGCTGCCTAGCTACGTTCTCCCCTGTCACCACCTTGCAGTGTCCAATCCCTTTTAGATTGCACCTTCTACATAAGATATAGTCCACCTGTGTGCACTTTCCTCCACTCTTGTACGTCACCCTGTGTTCCTCCCTCTTCTTGAAATATGTATTCACCACAGCCATTTCCATCCTTTTCGCAAAATCGACCATCATCTGTCCTTCCACATTTCTCTCCTTGACTCCATACCTTTCCCACCTCTGTTCCCTTCACCAACATGTCCATTGAAGTCTGCTCCAATCACCACTCTCTCCTCCTTGGGTACCCTCTCCACCACGTCGTCCAACTCACTCCAGAATTCTTTTTTGTCCATCTCACACCCAACTTGCGGGGCATATGCACTGATAACATTCAGCAATACACCTTTAATTTCCAGCTTCATACTCATCACTCTGTCTGACACTCTCTTCACCTCCAGCACGCTCTTGACATACTCTTCCTTCAGAATTACCCCTACCCCATTTCTCCTCCCATTCGCACCATGGTAGAAGAGTTTGAACCCACCTCCGATACTCCTGGCCTTACTCCCCTTCCACCTGGTCTCTTGCACACACAGTATGCCTACCTTTCTTCTTTCCATCATGTCAGCCAGCTCTCTCCCTTTACCAGTCATAGTGCCAGTACTCAAAGTTCCAACTCTCACCTCCACACGCCTACCCTTCCTCCTCTCTAGCTGTCTCTGGGCATGCCTTCCCCCTCTCCCTCTCCTTCGCCCAACAGTAGCATAATTTCCACCTGCACCCTGCTGGTTAACAGTACTGGTGGCAGCTGTTGGTAACCCGGGCCTCGACCAATGCGGTATGGAAATCTTATTTATGATCCACATATTTGATTTGGCAAAGATTTTACACCGAATGCCCTTCCTGACGCAACCTTCCCCATTTGTCCAGGCTTGGGACCGGCACTAACAATACACTGGCTTGTGCATCCTCAGTGGTTGGGTTATATGGCACCCTGTCATATGCTTTCTATAAATCCACAAAGACACAATTTAACTCCTTCTGGCCTTCTCTATACTTCTCAATCAACATTATCAAAGCAAACATTGCCTCTGTAGTGCTCTTTCGTGGCATGAAACCATAATGCTGCTCGCTAATCGTCACCTCTCCTCTTAACCACACAAGCACATCAAAACCATTCAATTTACCAAACCAAATTGATTTATTATAAAATAAAGAATAACCCCAATACAAAGAAGTATGGATATGTGTCTGTTAATCAGTGGAGTAAGGTAGTGCATGTGTGGGTGTATTTGCTGATGTTGTGCATACTGTCAAGTGGTAAAACCATACCAACAAACAAACATAGAACAGTGAGAGTGCCAAGACTAAAAGCTGGCTGCATCTTTATGCTGTTGGACATGCCCGGGCTCAGGTGTATCCTCTCAGGTTTGGTGAGCCATCTCTAAACCTGAAACACAATAGAGGTGAACAGAACAATCCAGAAATACATTTGAAGTCCACTGGGGGGTTCATCACATGTTCAAATGTTCAATGTTCAAATGTGTGAACATTTGACATGTCAGTCTGGCCTGGGAATGCCTTGGGGTCCCCCAGGAGGACCTGGAGGGCATTGCAGGGGAGAGGGACGTCTGGAGTGCCCTACTTCGCCTGCTGCCACTGCGACCCGACCCCGGAGAAACGGCTGAAGATGAATGTATTAATTCAAATGTTCACTTCAATATTCAAAGACTTCCAATGACTAGTGGTTTCCCAATTACATCTAAGCATTTCTGTTACAATTAGTTTAGTTTAGTTTAGTTTAGCTTAGTTTAGTTTATTTGACAGGGACAATGCACAATTTTACAATTGCACCAGAGTTATCCGGCAGCTAATTTGCATCTGCAGTCCCTGGGCAGGCAAACAAACAACAATTAATACAGAAGTAAAAACATAACAAGACACAAAAAAATATTGAACAGGCAGACAAAGAGCAATCAAGACAAAATAAAAACATGACAATAGATCAGAAAACCAATCTCAAAAGTTATAAGTACCATCTGATCTATTTAAAACAGTGTATATAAATAGCAATCTGGCCTATATGATAACAACATCATGAATATGGATTTCATCTATTCAGTAACAATAAATATAATTATAAAGAGAAAAGGAGAAATGGGACAACCGTTTTAATGCCACGTTTGATTGTAAATCGGGGTGATGTAGGGTGATGGTAAAGAGATTTAACTATTTGTATTTTTATACAGAGCAATGTGTTGAAACTTACCATTTTTATTGCTTCGAAGACAACATTCTACATTCTACAACAGGTTCTCAGAATCCTGAACGGAACCGGTGCCTGTACCAGAGCTACTTTGGTTGAAAAGGGCTGTGGGATGAAGAGTTTTTTGTTTTTTTCAGAAAGTTTTTTTTCTGATTGCGCCACCACACTTCGGTGGTGATGGCAAGAATTGCATGCATGCCGGTATCTATTAAAAGGAATTAGTGATCCTCATGTATGAATGGTGCATCAATAATAGCCTAATTTTATGCATGATCTATGATAATGAAGACACAGAAAATAGAAATGCATAGCATATTGTCAATATTCTAGAGACCACCAAAATTTTCACAAATCATGTTTTCAGGGAAGCTCACGTCTTATTAAGGGGAACCAAGCTCCCCCTGGCTCCCCAGTATTTTGTACCTTGTAGTTAGTGGTTGTGACAGAAAGGACATCTGACATAAAATTTTGCCAAATCAGTATGTGGATTGACAAGACCAAACCAGATCGGCCAAGGCCCGCGTTAACAACGACTGCCATTGGTGCTGTGCCCTAGCAGGATGGAAACTATAAAATCCACTGTGGCGACCCCTGAAAAACAGGGAACAAGCTGGAAGAAGAAGAAAAAGAAGCAGAAGAAGAGGAGGAGGAGGAGGTCTAAATTGGTCATATCCATTTTTGGGGTGTTGTCTTAAAACTTGCGGTATACCACCATAACACATTGCTTTAACTACTTTACATTTATTGCACTTGACAAGACTCCCTCTACCACACTCTTCATAAACACTCTAATATATGTATATATATATAAAATCAAGTGAGTCAAGTACATTCTTTATGACACAGCTGATGATTGCTTATGGCATGAAACAGGCTTGTACTGTCTCAAAGCATTTACTTGACTCACTGGATTATTTTGCTCCTTATTTGTTGAGCACTTTCCCTACCGTTGAGTGTTTCTTTTAGCAACGTTTTATGTGTGTGTGTGTGTGTTTGTGTTTGTGCCAGAGGGCAGTGTGTATGTGCCAGAGGGCAGTGTGTATGTGCCAGAGGGCAGTGTGGGTGTGAATATATTTCCATTTCAGATGTAGTTCACATGCATAAATGCATGATTTAAAACATATCATTACCATATACGATGTGACCCATAGACCAGGCGGGAGCAGCGTTGCTTCCCTGGACAGGAAGAAGCCTTTACGAGTTATCAGTGTATTTAACTGTACTGGCATAGCTCTCAGTTCATCATTATTATTAATTATATAGCTTGAACCATAAAATTAGTCATATTACTAGGCAGAACTGCTGGGTCCTGGGTTTATATTTCTGGCATTTAGTGAACCATGTGAACCAGGGAGGGGTGACAGCGGGATGGGATTAATTTCATGATCATGAACATCAAACCCAACCAAGGAGAAGGAGTGAGAAGGGATCAGAGATAAAGCACAGTGACGATACACGTAATGTTTATGGCCAGATAACAGTGGTCTTTCACTGTTCCAGAGCCATGTTTACACAGGATATCATTCCAATAAAACACATCAGCCAACTTCAGCTGTTAGTTTACAATGTTTCTGGTTGAAGGTGTGCTGATAAGGGTTCTAGAATAGTTGACTCATGACTCATATGAAGAACAGCAAAAGAAAATGAGCAAAGTTTGTTTTGGTTTTTGGGGTTTTTTTGTCATTGATGGCCAATGCGGTCATAGTTTCAAAGGTCAATTGGGAGACAGTCAGATGTTGATTTGATTAAAAAGGAAAATCCACCCTGAAACATCTCATCATCTCACAGTTACAATACAATGACCTTTGCTATAAACAGCAAATTTTGGAAATAAAAAGAACATGGGTGTTTACCAAGGGTTACTATTTGGTGTTGTGTGCCATTAAAAACGTACAACCATAGAACAAAATACATCTAAGAGATACTTTTCTATCAATGTAGCCCAATGATCCCAGAATGCAATGCATCCAGTTTGAGTGAATAGATTGACATGAGAGGTGTGATCATCACACACCCTCTCAATGGATCAATAGACAGTCCATTTTAACTCCGTACACAGAAAACTCAAAGTGAAATATGAGCACTGTAATAACAAAGCTAACTATATTTGATGAATAATGCCATCCGTATCTTTTTTAACTGATATCTAATTATACAGCAAAGTGCATGTAATCAATATTGCCGGGCCAGATCGCATCTATTGACCCCATCTTGTCCTGAAATGCACAAATTAATTCTGTTTGCAACATGTTACAAGGTATTTATATTTATATTACATTGCAAATAACTTGTAACATATTACAAGGTATTTACAAGGTATTTATTTTCTCATCAGGCCAATATGTTTTGGAGCTACTGTAGTAGGCCGGTTATTGTTATTTTTGCAAACTATGAGCCATGAAATAAGTGGGTGGCACGGCCACCTCTCAGTAAAAAGGCCAGGGTAACTAGACCCCTAAGGGTGTGCTCACTGATTGCAGGTCAGCTACTGTTATAGGCATTCAACAGGGAATACACCAGCAGAATGATCAGATTGGCAACAGACATCTCCTGTGAACCCTCCCACATGTTACACCCCGAGTACTGAGTAATGACTCATGCCATAAGGTTTGGCATTAAGGGAACTCGGTGTAGGCGTAATAGATATTAGCATTCATCTGTCCCTGAGTCAGTGGAAGACCAGTGGAAGAGGATGCTTTCTGACACAGGAAAAGCATAGTTAGCAGTTATCTAAAAATTTAGTTTTCAAATCTATTCTATTCTATATCTAGTTTGTCTAGTTGTTTGTGGATTTTGCCCTTTCTTTTTGCATAAAGTAGACCAGCACAGGGCTTATTTAGACTTGATATTAAAAACATTTGATTAAATCATGGTGGTGATAGGGGACTCCGAAAAAAACCCTAGATATTTCGAGTCTAATAAGACTGACAAAAAGTGAAATGTTTTTATAGAATGTGACCACAATTCAGGAAAATGTTGAGCTGTTTAGCCAGCTACAATTAGATATTTGATTAGTAGGTTTCTGAGGTAGCCTTGTTAACCAAAAATAAATAAACATGTGCAGAAGAAAATGTGCATTACAGGGAAATAGTTCAAAACTATAAATTCTGGGCTTGTGAAAATGTTGGTTAAAAAAATCTTAATGCCAAGCTAACAAGTAAAAAGTACTTATAGTCAGTTTTGCAGAAGGAGTCATCAGGATCATCCACTTCTTCAACGCAGCCACACTGTTTGCCTGGAGCCACGGTCCCTGATATCCTGGATAAGCTCCCGGGGCGTCCCCCACCAATCGACTGGTCATTCATGTGGTGACAAATGATGCAGCTCGTCAGCAGTCTGAACTGACCAAAAAAGATTTTAACAACCTTTTTAGTTTTTTAAGTACTTTGGAAAGTCTGTTTTTATTTCCGGTTCTATTCCCAAATTGGCCCGTGGAGCAGGGCGTTTCAGCAGAATCCCCAGCCTTCACATTTGGCTCCAGTCCACCTGCAGGGCTCACAGTATAGGTTTTATTGATGAAATCTGAATGAAAATGGAAGGTCAGCAAGTCTGAAGTAGCACATAACAACCTTAACTAACTAATTTACCAGATATCAGTTAAGGATGTGAGATCGGCTTACTTCTCTGAATTGATATCTAGAAATAACCACAATCCTAAAGTTATCTTTAGGGTA
Organism: Lampris incognitus; assembly: GCF_029633865.1. NCBI lineage: Eukaryota > Metazoa > Chordata > Actinopteri > Lampriformes > Lampridae > Lampris > Lampris incognitus. The sequence goes on from NC_079212.1 coordinate 37,685,187, forward strand.
AATTATTCTGTTATTAATGGCCCCTCCACTTCTTGTTCTGAACCTGATGTTGACCTGTCCGAAAAAATTTCTCACTCATTTTGTAAGTCACATAGAATATTGGATCTAAAATCCAGCCTAACCCTTGCATTCTTTCCATTTGTTAACATACTGGCTGGGTCAATATTGTGTTCAGGTAGGCTGCTATACTAATGTCATTACAGTGTTGACATGTGGTTGTTAAATGAGCATGCACAAATAAAGTGAATCTTCTTCCGGTTCAACCAACAGCTGATGATGAGCATGTGTGTTTATGCCTCCGTGAAACGTATGTGATTAGCCGGTACTCCTACCCTTACAATGGCAGCACAAAGAGGTTATGGGCCCAGGAGGGCAGATTGAAGCCGATGGTACAGATTATCTTTTGAACGAGATGAAAAGAATCACGAGTTATGGGAGACAGAGTCAGCGACAGATGAGGACGACGCAAAGAAAAACAAAGATGCCTATGATGAATTGATACAGTTTTTGGATAACAAAAGTCTTTCCCAGATTATGAGAGAAGCAGCAGACGATGGAAGAAAAGTGCTGCAGATATTTAGGGACCATTATGCAGGAAAGGGGAAGCCATGTGTGACTAGCCTCTATATGGAGCTAACATCTCTCCAGAAATCTGCCAGTGAGACCGTCACAGAATACGTCATTCGTGCAGAAATGGCTATGACAGTGCTGAGAAATGTTGACGAGACTCTCAGTGATGGACTGTTAATTGCAATGGTTCTAAAAGGTTTGCCCAAATCATTTAAGCCGCTTGCCATCCACATAACGCAGGGTGATGAAAAGATAACTTTTGCTGAGTTCAAAACCAAGCTACAAAGTTTCACAGCCCAGGACCCAACCACGTGGCCAGCATCACCATGTTGACCAACAAAAAAAAAACACATTAGTGACATGTCTGAGTGTGAGAAGTATATAACATTGAAACAGGATAACAAAATTATATGGATTTATACGATGTATAAAAAGAAAATGTGATGAGGGGGATATCAATTATTGTCCAGGTGGCGACAGACTTTACGTGCACACAAGGGAGACTCACATCACACCATTCACACACACACAAGAAGAGAAATGAGAAGACATCATTCAAACAGACAGAAGATACATGTAAGAGAAGAGAACAGTTTGCAATAGTCAATAATCTATACGCTATAATCTCATCGGCAGAACAGTGGTTGGTAAATTCATTGAGATAGAAACCAACCTGTCATGCAGTACAGGTTGTGAAACAAACTTAAAGGCAACTAATTGTAGGCTAAAGCAAAAAGATGAGTTTTGAATTTAGATTTAAAGGACTCAACAGACTGATTGTCTGACAGCAGCAGGCAGGTTATTCCACAAGAATGGGGCCCGATAGGAAAAGGCCCTGCCATCAGCTGACTACTTTTTAACTTTGGGCACAAACAGGAGCCCTGTATTTTGAGAGTGATGAGCTTGAGAAGGAATGTACGGAGAGAGCAGACAAGTAAGATGGGGCAAGCCCATTTAGGATTTTATAAGTACCATGGCCCTGCCTGGAGGTGCGCCCGAAGAAGAAACACCGAGGATGGTCTGACAGGACACAGAAGCTGGGCAGGCTAAGCTAACTGCTAGCCCATATTGGTGGTATAGTGGTGAGCATAGCTGCTTTCCAAGCAGTTGACCCGGGTTCGATTCCTGGGCAATGCAGCCCCCCTATATTTTTTTTTAATCAGTCATGAAGAGGTTTTATTTAGGGAGTAAATGCAGCTCTGTTCAAAAGGCAACTTCTTAGGTTCGAGTACCCGCCGTAACGTCTGTTTTGATGGCCCAAAAATCCAGACTTAAACTAGGTTCACTGGATTGAAGTGACTAGCAGTTCCTCTTTTGGAAAGCAGTCTTTGAAACATCATTTAATATTTGTCTGTTTGAGATCACACCTATTTAATTTTTGCAGGGACGCAACTAATTTGGATATGTGATTTTGTCTTTGTGTTGCACTGCTGTGAGCTGGGGGAAACTATATTTTGTTTCATTTCATGTGCACAGGTGCATGGAATGAAATGACAAATAAATATTCCTGATTCCAGACAAATTAACAATGTCGAGCATTGTAGGTCACAGGAAAGGCCAGAGGTCTTTAAAAAGTTTTGCTGGTAAGGGGTCAAGTAGGCAAGTAGTTGGTTTAGAAACTGACACAAGCTTAGTCAAAGTATGAACAGACAGTCTCACAAGCTGTGATTATAGGGACTATCAGTGACTCATTGTATAGATATGAATTTGGTAAGACAAGCTCTGCAGGAGTAGCTTGAGTTGAAGAACTAATTTTGTTTATGATCTCATCAACCTTATTGCAGACAAAGTCTAGAAAGTCATGAGCCGTGAATGGTGATCAGCCAATAGATGGCTGCTTTTTAGTAAGTTTAGATACAGTGTCAATGAGAAATCTGGGGTTATGTTTATTAATATTGACTAAGCCAGCAATATACGCTGCTTTTGCAGTGGATAAAGGACACTTGTATTTCAGTAAACACTCTTGCCAAGACAAATAAAAAACTTCCAATTTTGATTTTTGCCATTTACGTTCTAGTCTCCTGCAGGCCCGCTTAAGAGCACATGTGTTGCTGTTAAAGCAGGGTGTAAGCCTCTTTATTTGCCTCTATCTTAATCATCAAGCAGGGCTGTAAATGAAAGAAAGCAAGTGTTCATCTAGATCAGGGGTGCCCATTACGTCGATCGCGATCTACTGGTCGATCGCGAAGGCAGTGCTGGTAGATCTCCATGACATTCGAAAAAACTTTTTTTTTCCAAGACATTAGCCTATCATCTGTCCTCCATTTGGCATTTGCCTTTTGATTGACATAAAGGACGGCCAGTCTGCTGTTGCCTAAAACCAAAGATTCTAGAGCGGAACCTAAAACTTTGTTACATTAGGTTACCATAACAACCAGAGCCCTTCTCGAACGTACCTTGGAGTTCACATGCCCACAACATGAGCTAATGCAGAACTGCATCGAGCTAGCTAGTTCAACTCTCTAAAAAAAAACTCTACTAAAAAGTGAAACAAAACAAAAATGAGTGGGGGAGCCGGACCTAGCAAGAAACAAAAAACGTACCATTTCCATGTGGAATGGGAGGAGGACTTTTTTTTCACCATGTCTTATTCCAAATGCGTTTGTCTCATCTGTCAGTCTAGCATTGCTATCCCAAAGAAAGGAAATGTGGAGAGGCACTTTCGAACTGTTCATAAAAACTATAACAATGACTTCCCTCCGAAAAGCGAGCTGAGAAAGAGAAAGGTGAGGGAACTAAAATCACAGTTAATCGCCCAGCAGTCACTTTTCCTGCAGCCGCATTCAAAGACAAAGGCAGCCACCGAAGCATCTTTACGGGTGAGTCACTCCATCATTAAGCATAAGAAAGCCTTCCAAGATGGAGAGATGATGAAAGAGGCCTTCCTTGAGGCAGCAGATTCGTTGTTTCGGGACTTTAAAAACAAATCAGAAATAATATCTTCAATCAAAGCTCTCCAGTTATCAAGAAATTCTGTCACAAGGCGCTGTGAAGTGATGGGCGATGATTTGACACAGCAGCTTTGGAGGGACATCATGGACTGCGAGTGTTTCTCACTACCATTGGACGAGTCTACGGACATAAGTGATACGGCCCAATTGTGCATTTTCATTCGGATGGTGTTTCAAGATATGACCGCAAAAGAGGAGCTGTTAACAATACTACCCATGAAGGAACACACGCGGGGAGAGGACATTTTTCAGATCTTTAAAAACTTTGTGAATAAAATCAAGCTCCCAGTGTGTAAACTGGTGTCAATCACCCCGGACGGTGCGCCTGCTATGGTGGGCCGCTCCAATGGATTTATTGCCAAGTGCAGGGAGGACGATGCTTTCCCGGACTTCCTTAATTACCATTGCATAATGCACCAACAAGCATTATGCGCAAAAATGCTAAACATGAAAGAGGTCATGGATGTGGCAACCAAACCCGCCTGTTCTATTCGAGCGAGGTCTCTTCAAAGAGGGTTGTTTGGTACACATTTGGAAGAGGCCGACTGTAACTACTCTGGCCTCTTGCTACACACTCCTCTTGCTCTGTCCGGAGATTAAGGAGTTTCTCCTTATCACTAAACATGCGGAACACAAGCAACTTAATGACAATCAGTGGCTGCTAGACTTGGCGTTTTTAACTGATTTAACCAACATGTTGAACGAGCTTAATTTAGAGCTGCAAGGAAAAGACAAAAGCGTGGTAAACATGATCAGCTCAGTTAACGCTTTCAAACGGAAAATGCAACTTCTGTCCTCAAAGTTGCAGCGCCGTGATTTGGGAAACTTCCGAAACCTCGCAGCAGAACTGGAGAAGCAAGGGAGGGCATGTACGCAACTTGACAGTGCACGCTACACAGAGCAGATTGAAAATGTCCGGTCAGACTTTGACAAACGGTTTCAAGACTTTGCTTTTCTCGAGCCAATCGCTACATTTATGTGCTACCCATTTGGGGAAGATACAGAGGTGGATTCCCTCGCCTCAAAAATGGCAACACTGTTTCACCTGAACTCGTCTGCAGTGGAGAATGAGATGCTGACAGTACAGGCTGACATTCAGCTTAAGTCCAGGGCGCATGGAGAGTTTTGGAACTTACTTACAGAGGACAAGTACCCAAACATGAGGAAATGCGCAACCTCCTTGATGGCATTATTCGGCTCTACTTATTTGTGTGAGTCAGCCTTTTCTCACATGAAGATTGTCAAGTCCAAATACCGTTCCACCATGACAGATGATCATTTGGAGGCCTGCTTGAGGCTGGCTACCAGCTGCTACTGTCCGAACTATGCAACCCTGTCTGACTCCCTCCAGTGCAGGTCATCCTCAGAGCAGAGAGGTAGAGATCACAAATCTATTTACCACAGCTGTAAAGGTTCATGCAGTGATGCAATTTCAACATAGTGTAGTAGCAAATGCTTGGGATGATTATTTCCTGTGTAAGGTTCAATATAAATGCAAATCCATTGCAATACTGTATATGTAACACAACATGTAGTATATAAATACACACACTGCATATAAATGTTCATATATATGTAAACATGTATTGAGTATTTTTATTATTATTTTTAATATGAGTAGATCATTTTGACCTGGTCATTTTAAAAGTAGCTCACAAGTCAAAAAATTGTGGGCACCCCTGATCTAGATGAAAAAGGACATCTTTTCTTAAAAGCACAAAGGATTTAACGATTTGGGCTGGTAATTGAATTTAATTGGGCTGTGATAGCAAGATGAATCCAATTAGTCTAATCAGGGCTCTGTTTTCATACACCAGACCCAAGAGCTAATTAGAAACAACCACAGCATCTCATTATTAATTTCAGGTATGGTGTGGTTTGAAAATTGTGAGGTGAGCATCGACTCACCCTCTGAATATTTATTGAGACATGAAATCTACAATCCCGAAGATTTACATGCAAAGTCAAAATCAAGAGTGTTTATTTGCACAGCTCGCACATGGTAAAACTGGGCATAGAAACCCATGTGGCTTTCTCTGGTAACAAACAACAAGAACACTAACACAGAACAGAAGCAACACTAAGATATGACTACTATAAAAACACAGTAACTTATGGTATATATAGTATATATGGACTGTGTGCAAAGCAGCAGCAGTTCAGTTATAAATAATGGTGCAAACAGTTCCATATTATGAGGGTACAGCAGTAGCAACAGATGTGAAATAGCAATATTCTAAAATGAATAATGTAAAAACCAGAATATAAACATTATTTTATTTACATTATTTTCTGTCACTGACAAACTTAAAACTAGCTAATCCATGAAAATATATCTATTTAATGTTTACAGTATGTTAGGACTTTCCTGAGGGAGGGGATACACTGTATAGGCTTTTAAGTCTTCACGGCAGCCAAATGTGGAAGAACAAGGTAAGTATAATAAGTTAGTAGAAAAACATATATAACAGAACAATAGCTAAACCTCCGGTTCAACCATGTGTTTTTGTGTTTGGCAGTGGTGATGATGCTGACACAACAGCACTGGTGGATGTGTTTTATGTTGAATGGCTCTCTGGGATTTAGAGGGGTCAAATACCAGTGCAATTACCAGTATCATCATACGTAGGTGTCAGGAACAACGATCTTCCAGATTGTGGCTTTAAACATATCTACCCAGGTTGAAATTTAATGCTCTCTATTACTAATAAAGACTGAATTCCTAAGCCTCCAAGTTTGACTGGTGTCAAAACTTTTGGCAACAAAAAAAAAAAGATGCAGCTTATGCTATTTGGTCCCAACGCACAGCTTGATGCCCACTTCAATCACTACTATCATCTTTTTTCAGTCAATCTCTTGTATTGTCCTGTGACATCAAACTTGTAGTCAGCTCCACCAATTAGAATTAACGAATATCACAACACTCCACCCTTGCTCAGTTGGCTCATCCCAACATGAAGCTGCTGCAGTGACATTTGGATACTGTCTTATTTGAGACCACAGTTTAAGTGAGCCAATTCAACATTTAATCCCATTAGCCATCAAATCCATAAAATGAAGACATGATTACAAATTACAATTAAGGTGGTCATCTCAGGAATGAGCTCTGCTATTTGGTCCCAAAGGCAGATGCTGTTTGGAAGATTATTATCCCTGTGTGTATAACTTTGCCCCTGCCGCTATTCTCTGCTCCATGAACTTGGCTTTAAAGTGACTCCTACTGTTGGTGCCTTGGTTTAGATATTACGGAAAAACGCACCTTTGCATAATTATTTCACATTAGCGAATTTATTGAATGTAATTTCCTCATATGGAGAGCCATCTTTGTGACACCTCTTAACATAGGCGAGAAAATTTTCTATTTAACAATGTGCAGATACATACCATGATTAAACAATAACATCACATGGACCGGACACCATTTTAACAAGTGCAGTATTTTGAACTTGCTTTAAGCTCTCCATAATTGAGGCAACTACTGTAACTTAAAGTTGCAACGGTCCCCCCGAGACTTGCACTCGGATCACTGGATTCAAAGTCCAGAGTGCTGACCATTACACCATGGAACCATACAGACACACCTGTGTCGAGTGAAAGTTCTGGCAGAAACTTCCATTCAGGGAATAAAGGAAATTGGATTCATCAGGTAAGAATGTGGGTTGCAATATCCACAATGATGTCTGCTACAATGCTCACACATAGACTACACTTCCTTAGGTCATACAGAAAGCATGTAAAACCAGGATAGGATTCGAATCCATGCATGCAGAACACAATAGATTGGCAGTTCATCGCCATAACCACTCAAGCACCTTGTCTTAAGAAACATGATTTTTTTAAGAGACAGGATTTTTGCCACATGCTCTGCACCTAACTCTTGCCAACCTGACATCAAGTATTGTTGATGGCTTACATCACAGTACAGAAATTATTTTGCTCACTGCCAAAAAATGAGACTCATCACATTTTCCTGACTCTGACAAAAGTGATTTTTATCTCCTTACTTTATGATTTTCTTCCAGTCCACTGCCCCATTAGTCTGTTGCGCTACTAAAGACTTGCACAAGGTGCTTTCTTGAGCATACAGCAACAAAGGGGAATCCTAAGTAGAGGCCAACATTCAATGGACTCTTGGGACCAAAAAACACTTGTAATTATGGTAAGGTGTTATTTCAATTCAAACCAATCTTTGTGTGGTCAAAACTGAAGACCTCAGCAAAGATCAGACAGCGGACAGTTACAAAATCTATCCTCATGATATACAGCTGTCCTGTTTATGACTTGGGGCCATGGAATCACTGTTCTAATATCACTGGGACTGTGACTTAAAGCTTAGGTCCTGCCAAAACTTCAACTCAGGTCACTAGATTCAAAGTCCAGAGCGTTGATCATTACACCATGGAACCAAATAAAAGTGTGAGTGTTGAGGGGAAGCTCTGGCAGTAACTTTGAGTAGATGGGAACCCCTACTGAGGAGAGTTCAACATGCAGCAATGTTAGTGCTAATGGCATGTACAATTTTACAAAGAGGCTTCACTGTCTTGCATTGGTGGTATAGTGGTGAGCATAGCTGCCTTCCAAGCAGTTGACCCAGGTTCCAATGCAGCCCCCTCCCTTTTTTTTAATACGTCATGAAGAGGTTTTATTTAGGGAGTAAATGCAGCTCTGTTCAAAAAGCAACTTCTTAGGTTCAAGGGCCCACTGTAACATCTGTTTTGATGGCTCAAAATCCAGACTGAAACTAGGATCACTGGATTGAAGTGACTAGCAATTCCTCTTTTGGAAAGCAGTATTTGAAACATCATTTAATATTTGTCTGTTTTGAGATGCACCGCTATTTAACTTTTGCAGGGGCGCAACTAGGTTATGGAGAATATTACAAGGGTTTTACACTGTTTTGATGACAGTCAAGCTCAAACTTGCATAGATCAGAACACTTAACTGAGGAGTGCTCTAAAACAAAGCAGTCCTACATAAGAGGTTTGCTCAGAGCCAATAACCAAGACCCATTACATTTGCCTGACTTTGACAAAAGTGATTTTATGTCCTAACTTCATGAACTTCTTCCAACCCAATGATCCACTAGGAGTTCACTCTACTTAAAACCGGCACAGAGGGCTTTATTGAGCATATAGCGACAAAGTATCTTCCACGTAGAAGTCAACATTCAATGAAGACCTTTGGGACCAAGGAAGTCATGCTTACGTACTTGCAATTGTTGTAAGGTTTTCTTTCAATTCAAACCAATACTTATTTGGTTGAAACCGAAGACCTCAGAGTGCTGGCAGTTACAAAATCTATCCTCATGACAAACAGCAGTACTGTTAAAGATTTAGGGCCATGGAATCACCGTTCTCATGTCCCTGCACCAACTGTCCGAAGTTGAAAGTTTTCCCCAAACCAACACTTGTGGTAATATGTCTTTGACACATCTTCTAACATGGGTATGGTGAAGAAAGCTTCCAATAGCCATGTTACACACAACATACTGTTTTTACTCCAATCTAAAGTCAGTCCATCACATCCCAATCTTTGTGTGGTGAAAGCTGAAGACCTCAGCACAGATCAGACAGCGGGCAGTTACAAAATCTATCCTCCAATATGCAGCTGTGCTTTTTAAGATTTGGGGCCATGAAATCACTGTTCTAATATCACTGGGACTGTGACTTAAAGCTGCAAAAGTCCCACCAACTCAGATCACTAGATTCAAAGTCCAGAATGCTGATCATTACACCATGGAACCAAATAAAAGTGTGACTGTTGATTTGAAGCTCTGGCAGTAACTTTTGAGTAGATGGGAACCCCTACTGAGGAGAGTTCAACATGCAGCAGTGTTAGTGGTCTTGCCATGTGAAGAGACTCCGTTGTCTTGCATTGATGGTTGACTTGGGTTCGATTCCCGGCCAATGCAGATGGTCCTTTTCTTCTTCTTTTTTAAATCAGTCATGAAAAAGTTTTATTTAGGGAGTGAATGGAACTCTGAGATGTTTCCAGAACCTCACTTGGTCAGTTTATCTAATGCAAGCAAACACTCACATTTTTCTCTTTCTCTCTCTCTCTCTCTCTCTCTCTCTCTCTCTCTCTCTCTCTCTCTCTCTCTCTCTCTCTCTCTCTCTCTCATATTTTCTCTCTCTCTCTCTCTCTCTCTCTCTCTCTCTCTCTCTCTCTCTCTCTCTCTCTCTCTCTCTCTCTCTCTCTCTCTCTCTCTCTCTCTCTCTCTCTCTCTCATATTTTCAGACACACATATGGCCCAACTCAGACACTGCTACATAGATAGCAGTATGTTTTTATGTAGAATTTTGCAGCCATTTTTTTCCCTCTGTCTACATCTGTCTCACTTTTGTCTAGTGGCCTGTTTTCTATCTCTCTCTTTCCCTATCTCTTTCTCCATCTGTCTTGTACATACCCTCACACAATTATACGTGCATGCACAAACACATACACTCAGAAATAAAAAAATGGGAATAAATCTGGTTTGAATGAATGCAGCAAGATGAAAAATACATATGCGCTAAGTGTGAAAGTAAAGGTTTGGAGCCACATATCAGAATTCTTACAAGAAAAAAAAAAAATATATATATACAAGGATCCAGTAAGAGTGCATGGCTTAGACTCCTAGTGCTATACAATCCAGCTCCCTTGGATATGAGTGAGAGCAACATGAATAGAGTCATACAGACTTGGACGTCGCCCGGGTCAACAAGGCCAACATCATGTGTTGGGGAACCAGGGTAACCTGATGAGAAATGGCCCGCTGGAACAAGACATTCATGGACAAGGACTGAGAACCTGGAATGATGGAATGCTACTGTAACAGCATAACGACTGCTGGGATAGGTTCCAGCATCCCCGCCACCCTGAGAGCAGGATAAGCGGTTTGGATAATGGATGGATGGATGGATGGATGATGTGTGTGTGTGTGTGTGTGTGTGTGTGTGTGTGTGTGTGTGTGTGTGTGTGTGTGTGTGTGTGTGTGTGTGTGTGTTTAAATATGTGTGTCTTGTTTTACATGTCTATGTGAGAGTGTGTGTTACTGCATATGTGGAAGCATGTGATTGTATGTCGGGGACTTTCAAGAATAGCTGTTGCCTGTTGCTCTTCATGCTTGTCGTTCAAGCTATCAGCACACAGACACACACACACACACACACACACACACACACACACACACACACACACACATGCTGACACACATGCTGACACAAAGACATACTCTAACTTGACAGAAACAACCTCACAGATACAGACAGGCACACCTTCTCCAACAAACACACACGCTGACACGACAGATGCACATACACACACTAACTGACAGGCAGATTAACACACACACACACACACACACACACACACACACACACACACACACACACACACACACACTCAATAACGGTGATGCCAAAAAGGACTGACAGGAGCACACACATTGACAGATTGACACATATGGGGAACATCTAAGTGACACACACACGCGCACACACACACACACACACACACACACACACACACAAAGAGATGAGGAGGACACATTCACAGCAGCCAGCCGGCAGGATGAAACGAGAGAGGAGGAGGGAAGGGAGGGTAAGAAGAGGAATAGAGAGAGGAGGCTGGTGGGGAGGAAAGGAGGGCGATAAAGTGAACGGAGAAAAGGACAGTTTAGAAATGTGAACAGATGAATGAAGCTATAGTCTCTCTCTCTCTCTCTCTCTCTCTCTCTCTCTCTCTCTCTCTCTCTCTCTCTCTCTCTCTCTCTCTCTCAGCTCAGTGTGCTTTATTGGTATGAATATCACATTGAAAGTATTGCCGAACCATCTAAAAACACCTGGAATTAATGAAGAGGAAGAAGAAGGAGGAGGAACAGATAATGTATGTGAAAAAATGAAATTCACACAAGCCGAGATTTAAAATTAACAAGAAAAATCTGAATGCGGAATATAGGAAAATAAAATAGATGTAGAAGTAAAAGTTCTTGCTTGGCTTCAGTCTGATTAAAACACAATTTATTTTACATAGGTTTACCCCAAATTCAAATTCAAGGTTAATTATCTCATCAAATCATGAATAAGATTTATTTTCTAGGTTTCTTTCTTTCTTTCTCTCGTCCTGTCCTCCAGCAGTTCATGAGATCTATCATCCCCAATTGGCAGAGAGATGAAGTAGAAACACTGATGGATGGTCTCATTGACTGGATGATGTTATCGATCAATCAAAACAAGATCCCACCCTCTGAAACAAGGTCCTCAATCCGTTGGATATGAGCACCCATCCACCCCCCACACACACACTTACACACACACTAACAGCCCCACCCCCCCACACACAAACTCACCCCCTGACACACACACTGCACACTAACACTCCCCCCCAAACACACACAGACACACACAAAAGGTTATTTTCTTTCTACTGTCCTGTTTATTGCTGAAAGCTTTCCACAATTATCAACTTGAATGTTTTGTAAATTAATGTTAAATTTTTGTTAAATAATTCACAGCGACCCCCTGTGATGGCCTGGCGGCCTGTCCAGGGTGTCTTCCCGCCTGCCACCCAATGACTGCTGGGATAGGCTCCAGCATCCCCGCAACCCTGAGAGCAGGATAAGCGGGTTGGATAATGGGTGGATGGAATTCAGAGCAATAAAGACGAATTTGACAAGGCACCAACAGACTGACACTTAATAATTCAAAGAAATCTCACCAGCGCCTTTGTACTTTCTCATTTGTATGTATGTTCCTTAAAAAAACTCAATAAAAACTTTAAAAAAAATCTCCCCAGAAGACAGAATACAAGAAAATCCTCTTTTCGTCCATATGCGCCACACAAGTAAAACAAATTGCTTTTCCAGTCCTCTGTCCTTATCTTAAAATTCCAAATGTAACAGAAAGAAACCGCTAAACGTCAATGTCTCCTGTGAAACAGGTGAAATGACTTGGTAGCGGCACTAATCCCTAGCCATTGAGCGAAGTAGGACCACAATCCATCTATGCAAACTCACAAATAAGCACCATCCTCCCTGGGCATCTGGGTAGTGTAGCGGTCTATTCTGTTGCCTACGAACACAGGGATCACTGGTTCGAATCCCCGTGTTACCTCTGGCTTGATCGGGCATCTCTACAGACACAATTGGCCGTATCTGCGGGTGGGAAGCCGGATGTGGGTATGTGTCCTGGTCGCTAAACTAGCGCCTCCTCTGGTCGGTTGGAGCACCTGTTCGAGGGGGAACTGGAGGGAATAGCGTGATCCTCCCATGCGCTACGTCCCCTTGGCAAAACTCCTCACTGTCAGGTGAAAAGAAGCGGCTGGCGACGCCACATGTATTGGAGGAGGCAGGTGGTAGTCTGCAGCCCTCCCTGGATCAGTAGGGGGGGTGGAGGAGTAGTGACTGGGATGGCTCGGAAGAATGGGGTGATTGGCCGGATGCAATTGGGGAGAAAAAAAGGGGAAAAAAAAGAAAAAAAGACCATCCTTCCTCTGTACTTCATTAGCACACATTCTTCTGCAGTCATGTCATTTGGACAACAAACAAAGGGGGACATTTCTATCAAACCAGACATACAACATCACAAACTGTTCACTATAACAAGAGGCAATTAGTTTTTGGTGAAAGGAAAGGATGAATGTTCTACTCAAAACTGATAGATCCACTATTATAAATCAATATATAGGTTCAAATGGGAAAGAGGTGTCTCATTTTTCTTCTTCTACTGGTTTTGGCTGCTCCCGTTAGCGGTCGCCACAGCGGATCATCCATTTCCATCTCTTCCTGTTTTCTGCATCTTCCTCTGTCATGCCAGCCACCTGCATGTCTTCCCTCACCACATCCGTAAACTTCCTCTTTGGCCTTCCTCTTTTGCCTTTGCCTGGAAGCTCCATATTCAGCATCTCTCATCTCATCTTCAGCTGCTTTTCTGGGGTCGGGTCGTGGTGGCAGCAAGCTAAGTAGGGCACTCCAGATGTCCCTCTCCCCAGCAAAGCCCTCCAGCTCCCCCTGGGGGACACCAAGGCATTCCCAGGCCAGATTGGACATGTAGTCCCTCCAGCGAGTTCTGGGTCTACCCCGGGGTCTCCTCCCAGTTGGCCGTGCCCGGTAAACCTCCAAAGGAAGGCGCCCAGGAGGCATCCTAATCAGATGCCCGAATCATCTCAGCTGGCTCCTTTCGACATGAAGGAGCAGCGGCTCTACTCCAAGCTCCCTTCGGATGTTCGAGCTCCTCATCCTATCTCTAAGGCAGAGCCCAGACACCCTATGGAGGAAACTCATTTCAACTGCTTATATCCGTGATCTCACCCTTTCGGTCACTACCCAAAGCTCATGACCATAGGTGAGGATTGGAACGAAGATTGACTGGTAAATTGAGAGCTTTGCCTTCCGGCTCAGCTCCTTCTTCGCCACAATGGTACGGTACAACGTCCGCATTACTGCTGATGCTGCACCAATCCGCCTGTCAATCTCCCACTCTATCCTACCCTCACTTGTGAACAAGACTCTGAGATACTTGAACTCCTTCGCTTGGGGCAGCAACTCATCCCCAACCCGGAGGGAGCAATCCACCATTTTCTGGTAGAGAACCATGGCGTTAGACTTGGAGGTGCTGACTCTCATCCCAGCCATTTCACACTCAACTGCAAACTGCCCCAGTGTGTGCCAGAGGTCGCGTTCTGGTGAAGCCAACAAAATCACATCAACTGCGAAGAGCAGACATGCAATTCTGAGGTTCCCAAAATGGACACTCTCCTCACCTTGGCTGCGCCTTGACATGCTGTCCATGAATATCACAAACAGAATTGGAGACAAGGACAACCATGGCGGAGTCCGACACCCACCGAAAACGTGTTTGACTTTGTGCCAAGAATGTGGACACAGCTCTCACTTTGGTTATACTACAAGGATCAGATGGCTTGTAGCAACTGCCCCGGTACACCATACTCCCCCAGTACCCCCACAGAGTGCCCCGGGGTACACCGTCGTAAGCCTTCTCCAAGTCCACAAAACACATGTAGACTGGCTGGTCAAACTCCCATGCCCCCCTCAGCACTTCCACAAGGGTAAAGAGTTGGTCCATTGCTCCACAGCCAGGACAGAATCCGCATTGTTCCTCCAGGATCTGAGGTTCGACAACCATATTCAGCATCCTTCTCCCAATATACCCAGCATCTCTCCTCCACACATGTCCAAGCCATCTCCACCTTGCCTCTCTTGCTTTGTCTCCAACCATCCAACCTGAGCTGTCCCTCTAATATACTCATTTCTAATCCTGTCCTTCGTCATCACTCCCAATGAAAATATTGTGTGTGTGTGTGTGTGTGTGTGTGTGTGCGCGTGGGTGTGTTCAATGAGCACCAATCCTATGTATCAGTCATTCTTTGAATTTTTTCCTACATTTTTTAAATTTATTTATTTATTGGATTTTTTTTCCTCCCCTTTTTCTCCCCAATTTTATCCAGCCAATTACTCCACTCTTCTGAGCCGTCCCGGTTGCTGCTCCATCCCCTCTGCCGATCCGGAGAGGGACGCAGACTACCACATGCCTCCTCTGACCCCTGCTCTCATACAATCTGTATCTGGATATATCTTATGGATATTGAACAACCCCCATCATATCCTTTGAATTTACACCTGTTATTTTAATGCATTGCCGTGCTGCATTATGTTTGGGTTGTGATTAAATACCTTTTCTTGGCATAGAAAACAACTTGTTGGGAGATAATGTCGAGTTCACGCTACACGATTTTAGCCCTGATTTTCCACTTGCCGGCAGTTTTTTCAAAGCAAGGGCGTAGGTTTGGCTTGAAAGTTGGTAGGGACACATGGGTGGGTTGGAATGTGTAGGAGGGAAGTTAATCAGAGGTCATAAAAAGATAAATTTTACAAACATAGTATAATAGAAATCTGACAGGGACAACAATTAAAGCAATGCATAGCAGGGTCTTGATTCTAGCCTAAATGTTACTAAATATGTTATATTCTGAATGGTGTTATTACATAGGATCTAATAATCCAGCGGTAGTGTTCATACTAGAAAAAGGACTGATCAACAATCTCATATGACACGGGAAATACTGGGTGACATATTAATCCATGTCAAACATTTAATTATGCCCTGTGATGGCCTGGCGGCCTGTCCAGGGTGTCTCCCCGCCTGCCGCCCAATGACTGCTGGGATAGGCTCCAGCATCCCCACGACCCTGAGAGCAGGATAAGTGGTTTGGATAATGGAATGGATAATCTGTCAGATTTACTTGTAGATATCGATAATAGTGTACATTAGTTAAGAATTTTGACATTAATGTTGGTGTGCTTCAAACATTCCCTATCCCTGCAAGAACATTTTAAACAACTTTCTTTACTCCTATCTTGAAAAAAGAAAATCACAGAATAAAATTTTTTAAGATTTTTCTTGGAAAAAATATTACATGAGCAACACCTTGCTGACAATGACTTCTTCTTGCTGGGATCAGGCATATTAAGGGGGGTGTTTAGGAAAGCACTCACGGAGGACAGGGTTGATGATGTCAAAGAGGACGGGTTTACTGAACAACATCCATTCCATCCATCCATCTATTATCCAAACTGCTTATCCTGCTCTCAGGGTCGTGGGGATGCTGGAGTCTATCCCAGCAGTCATTGGGCGGCAGGCGGGGAGACACCCTGGACAGGCCGCCAGGCCATCACAGGGCTGACACACACACACACACACACACACACACACACACACACACACACACACACACACACACACACACACACACACACACACACACACACACACACACACACACACACACGCACACACACCTAGGGACAATTTAGTATGGCTGATTCACCTGACCTACATGTCTTTGGACTGTGGGAGGAAACAGGGAGCCCCCGGAGGAAACCCACGCAGACATGGGGAGAACATGCAAACTCCACACAGAGGACGACCTGGGATGACCTCCAAGGTTGGACTATCCCGGGGCTCAAACCCAGGACCTTCTTGTTGTGAGGCGATTGCGCTAACCACTGCGCCACCCTTTTTACTGAACAATAAATGTATAAAAATAAATACAAAAACAGAAACTAAGAAAAAGGAAACTGACTTCAAAATAAAAAGAAATAAAGAGCACTAGATAAGCAGGCTCAAAGTGCTTCTCACTCAACTGAGACAGAGCACAGGCAGACATACCTGTATGCACTTTACTGAATCCACACATGTAACTCAAAACCATCCTCCCACTCAAACTCTGACCGTACCATTAGTCTGTGGCAGCACAGAGGAGTTCCTAATGAAATAACGAAAATGCTAATAAACACATATAGGGTATTACCGGTACTGGGCCAAAACAAAATAGAAAATAATGGCCACTGGGATGATTATACAGATGAATTTTACATTACATGAGCTCTAAATTGGTTCTAGTTGACTTTACTGCACCCCCCTATCACAAACATGCATGAAATTTGCTTATTTAAGGGACACCATTATATGAATCGGGATTAAAGTTTAAGAAAACTCATTGCATATCTTGCTAAATCAACTAGCTACCTAGATAGCAAGCATATGCCCATATAGAAATGCCTATATATTACTCTGGATGAGAACACAAGGGAAAGCGGTCTTATGTTTTGTTTTGTTTTTTTTTCTAACCTTTTTACATTCAACCATGAGACATAAAATAGACAAACCAAGTCTCGCTTAGATTATAACCAAACTACTTACTTTCCATCCATCATCTGTCTCCGTCAATAGCTAGTACACTGACTGATGAGGTGGTGTTGAGCGACTGCTCATGCAGAGTAAGCTTACCTTAGCTGAGCCAGTCCCACTTCCGGAACACCTGCCTCTGATTGGTTAAGGTCACGGAACGTCTGCCTCTTCTTGATTAAAGTTAAATTAGGTTAGGTTGGGGTTAAGGTTAGCCAATCAGAGTTTTCATCACATGGATGTTTTATCTAAAGTGGGCTTGAAAAACATTACATGCGATATGGCCCATTAACCCTCTCTAGCTGAGCACAACAGTGCCCAGTGGAATGAATAAAAAAATAAATGTCTATCTTTCCTGAATATTTCAGGTCTTTTGCTGTAGCTGGTTTATGGTAAATTTGTAGACAAAAGAAACAAACACAAAAAAAAGAGCACCAAAACATACCTCTTGGGGCAAGGCAACTACACTGCCATGGAGTCATAGCTATAAAATCTCTGCTGCTGACAGCTTCATTTTACTGTCCATCATAAATAGGAATTACTGCAATAAACATTAAACATGTTAATGCTTTTATGGCACTTTTAATTCTAGCTGCTTCAAAGTGTTCAGCATTGGCAGGACCTCTTCAGAAAGTGTATCTCTGTTTCTCAAACCAAGAAAGAGTAATTTCATTTTTTTTACCCAGCAGGTTGAGTGGCTACCCTTCCCCTAGAACACAAGTCTACCTCTGTGACGGAATTGTGGTCAAAGCGTATTTAACATACTTTATTTCCGAGATGATCGATGGAAGTCCTTGCACTGTCAAAATCACTTACCTTGGACAGAAGTTATTTCCCATTGCACTAATGAACTGGACATGTAGACGGCAAGACGAATGTGGACGAATACAGTCAAGTTACTTCATTCCGGCATTCATCATACATCTATGTTCCTTGTTTCTTTCTCTTTCCTCCTTACAAGGGAATGAAGACAGTGAAGGAAAGAAGACAAAAGAGCGTTAGCAGAGCACAAATTAAAAGAGAATGAGAAAGAAGAAGAGAGCCAGCTAAGGCGAGAGGGAGAGAAAAGGATGGGAGGAGGGATATGATGAGAGAGTGATTACAGATAATGAAAGTGAAAAGAAAGAGATTAAAGAGAATGAGATATACATGAGAGGAAATGACAGAATGACCCTGGCAGAAATAGAGCCAGATATCGAGAGAGAGAGAGAGAGAGAGAGAGAGAGAGAGAGAGAGAGAGAGAGAGAGAGAGAGAGAGAGAGAGAGAGAGAGAGAGAGAGAGAGAGAGAGAGACTGAGCGAGGGAGAGCAAGTTGGGAGGAAGGAAAAGTGAAAATATAAGAGAATGACTTTCGACAAGATGAAGTTTTAGAGGGGCATAGAGGGAGAAAGTGTTTGTAAGACACACTTTAGAATGAAAATTTGCGAAAAGTTTGGGTAGTGATAGTTACACAACTAGTACGGCGAGTGTTGGGGTATCAAAGGCATGCAGATGCTGGTTTCCAAAGTTTCTACATTGACTGTGTTAGTCCTTAGGGCATGACCAGAACATATGTGTTAGGTCAGCCGGGGATTGTGCACAGCGGTCACATTTGTCATCTTCTTCAGGGTAAAAAATTTAAAGTTTAAATTTAGAGAGATGAATTCGATGAAGAACCTTAAACTTAATTAGACTCAGATGGGCACAGGAGGTATAGGAGTTGACACATGCAATAGCCCTCTCTCACCATTCACCATCAAGCTCTGTACCCAACTTTCTCCCTGGCACACTTAATATTGCTAAGTCTTTTAAATATATAATTTCGCTATAGATCAATGAGATAAGTCTTCTAGGTTTGAGAGGAGTTTCAAGGAGTGTGTCCATGCCAGATTTGGGTGGTGATATTGGAAATTGTGGGTTACGAGTGATTTTTATACCCAGGTATTTAAAACTAGTTTTAGAAAAATGAAAAGGAAGTTCACCTTGGTTGATCATTAATGTTGAGTTGTTAACCAGAAAACGCTTGCTCTTTGTGAAATTTATATCATTATAATTTATAAGTGCCAATGTTTTTCAACACATCTAATATTTCTGGTACACCGGCAACAGGGTCAGTGACATATAATAATTGGTCGTCTGCATATAAGGACCAACGATGTTCAATACCCCAACAACGAATGCCCTTAATCAATGGGGATGCTTTTAGAGTGATAGAGAGGGGTTCAGTTCAATGGCTATAGCGAATAAAAGAAGCGATAGGGGACAGCCTTTGCAAGTTCCTCATGAGAGGGGAGATGCATGGAGAACATAGTACAAATAAATACTCATACCTCATACACACATTATATACAAAGGATAAGCCTCTTCAGAAATGTGGTAGGCATGTCTTCTGTTTATTTCTGATGAAGCAGAGACTGATAAAGAGCAAGCACATGCTCTGAGATTTTAACTAACAAAATACGCTCTAAGTAAACCAAGACATAGTGTGAATTATTGCAAGTAGGCTTACTACCATCAGAGTGAAATAATTAATATAAACGAGAAGCATTGTTGCCCTCAGGAAGGTCTGAGCTTGATTCACAAATCAGCATTTTCTGGATGGAGTTTGCAGATCAAATCATCTGCAATGTTTTTATTGAGTTCACCCTTCTTAAAATAAACCTCTCTCATGCAGTAACTCGGTTTCTCTTGCACAGTATGACCCAGTCTCTCTCACACACTAAAGGTTCTCTCATACAGTAAGTCAGTCTCTCTTGCGCAGTAAAAGGCAAGTCAACCTCTCTCACATGGTAACTCATAATTTCTCATGCATGTATCCTAATTTTCTCTTGCAATTTTCCCTCGGCTTTTTTCTGGTTTGACTCATACATGGTGGCAGTTGTGCATGTGCCGTGGGAAAAACCTAATCAAAACAAAATAGTTGTCTAGCAATGCCCCCCCCCCCCCCCATCAGCACAAGCAGCACAAATACCCACCGTGCTCAGATTTATGAGGGACACCAGCTATTTGACACGTTTTTTTTTCTTCCCAAAAACAAATAATTTTTCAAATATACATATGAAATAAATATTCATAGAAACCTGATACAGAATACAGTAATGCTTTACCGATTACTGTATTCTGATTTGGCTCCACCCTTACTGTGGGGGATTTGGGACTTGGTGGAGTGGACCCTGATCAAGCCCCTGTTAAGTTGTAGTTAGTTACCCGACTATCGTCTGAGGAGCACTGGTGTGGAAAGAATATTAGTTCTGTTCGTCTTCGTGTTCCCTTGTAAATAAACAGTTTTCTTGTTTGACCACATTGCCACTGACTGCCAGTCTTCTTTGAATGGGAATTCCTCTCTTTCTCTCTGGGGTACCACAGAATTAAAAAGGGAATATGACAGAAAAAGAGAGAAAGTGCTAGAAAGAAAGAGAGGAAGAAAAAGATGATATGATTGGAATGTTGATTACTTGACTACAGTTGATGAAAAAATAAAAGCTTACATGAAGCACAAAGAGGGAGAAAAACAGTAAGACACAAACCGAGTGAGAAATGTGAGAAGTTTCATCCTTTGCTGGATGAACATAAAACAGCTGTACTGCCCTGGACAGTGTGGGCTGTTGGCTTGGGGATGGATATGGAATATGGAACAATAGGTATCTTTGTATAGAGAGTGCTACAAGCAAGAATTAAACAGTTTCACAAAGAGGAAAAATCTGTTTTAGCTGTTTTCCAGCAGTGTGTTAACATTTACAGGAGAAAGCCAAATAGGAAAAGGAAATTATGAGACGCCAGAGAGCCAGTAGGCAGAAGGGAAGGAAAGCCTCAGAAGGAGGCTGTTACAGTTACTTTTTCAGTAATTGTCCATCCAAGCTATTGAATGCTATACTCTGTGGTGGCCCCAGCCTCCCTGATATACTGCTCTTGGACTGGGCCTTGCCCTTGAGCCTTGGCACTCATTTGTAAGTGTGTTAGAAAATGGATCTAGAAAAGGACTTGGAGCAACAGGGGCATGAGTGGAGTTTGATGAATTTTCTAAGAGAGCCAAGGAATATAATGATACTGCCTTTGTTTGAGAGTTGTACAGCTTTTCAAAGTTTCACTTCTTAATTTAATTCTGGCCTTTCCCAACTGAAGCGACTGGAACATTCAAGTTTTCGCTCGCCTAATTTCATGAATGTGGCTGAGTGATTTTTGACACTTAACACTGTCCCTAGTTTTTGTTTGACTTGTCAAACTACACTGCATACTGCCCCCAAGTTTTACAATGGAATTTACTCTCTGTGTGGGGTTCTGTGTTGAGACTGGCTCTTGTTTATATGTTTTCTCAGCTTTACAAATGAAAAAATAATCTAACTAAGAAAGAGTGGCAATTTAAGTCATGGTGTGTTGTTGGGAGTTATATTGTGACATTTTTCAATGATGAGGGCAATTCCCAAAGGCCATTCATGGGAAAATAAGAGTGTATAAGAGGCACCTTGTAACATTGTTTAGAAAAGTGTGATATAAATAAAGTTTTTTATAATCATTATTATTATTACAATTATTATTATTATTATTACTATTTAATCAATGAATAAGGGTTGGCTGCATTCTGTGGTAAATACAATAAGCTCGCTTTCAAATGTATGAGCTCATATGTGCCCTTACTGGCCTGGGGTTCAAGCCCACCATCCTTTTATCGCTTATGTCTCCCAACTTATATGCCTCTGTTAGCTTTACAAGTTATTTAATATAAAACAAAATATTGGTGAAGGGCAAGAATAAAAAATGATACTTTTGATGATTCCAAACATTTCTATTGGTGGTGGTATAAATTGCTTTCTCTCTGTAGAATCCTTATTAGGACAACCAAAGAGAATTATAAAGTAGGATGGTAGTGGCCAAGAGGATTGGTCCAGTTGTTACTGAATTAAACATGTCAGCGACACTTTCATGGTTAGGGTCAGGGGTTTTATTACCACAGAAGCCACCCATGCCAAAAATGTATAAACTCATAGTACTGTAAAGCACTTTGGAATAAAACATCCAACAAATGATATGTGCTTAAGTGCAGGATATGATGGACAATTTTTTTTCTAAGTTAAAATACTGCCTCATGCACATTGAAAACAAGAAATTAGGTTAATTTGTGACACGAGGAGGACTGACATGCTGGGAGAGCATGTCAGTTTTAGTTGCAGGACTACCTCAACATAGAATGTGTTATGTGCTGGAGTAAACCAGAATAATTATTGTTATTATTTTTTTTTATAAATCTATTTCTGATTTTTTCCCTTTTTTTCTCCCAATTTAGTGGCCAATCGATCCCTATTTTAGTTCAACACCCATCCTCGTACTGCATGCGTTCATCAACTGCATCTCTCTGGCCGGCAGTCTCGAAGGAAACGCCTCTCCACTTTCATGACAAGGCGAATCCAGGCCGAACCACTGCTTAGGATAATTATTATTCATAATATTTTGTGCCAGCCTCCTTATCCATACAATTTGTTACTTGGCACAGAAGTGACCAAATGGCTAGGATCCAGATTTGTGCCTAGAAGTACACTTATTGGGATCCCTAAATAGTCATTTGAAAGAATATGAAAGGAGCCATTTGGAAGGACTAGTTGTATTAGCAAACCTCCAGGAGTGAGTTTGTGGAACTGTACTATTTGCAAACCAGGGTTTTGCTGAAAAAGAGCTTTCATTCTCAGCTTGCCTTTCATGGATAAGTCGACAATGGGTGAACAGATTTAGAAATATGACACCTAAAGAAAAGCACTCAATAACTAAACTTTGTAATAATGTAATAAGGAAAAATAGACACTTGGATTATACTTGGATCGGCCTGCATGGTGGTTTCATCTCACTATATCTAATTTGATTAACTTTGTGCTTATAACATTTCTTGTGTTCTGTAATATTTCACATTTATCACCAACTTCCTGGTGTAACAATTTTGAAATTGTTCTTCCCTTTACAGCTTTTACAGCATGTTAATGTTGGACTCATATATCTCATAGTAAGAAGCTGATTAAGGAAATACTTTTTCAGGAGCCTTTAAGAAAGACTTTGGTTTGGTGGGTTTTTAATATATCTCCTACTTACATTAGACAACCTCATGAATACCTTTTAAATGTCTGTACGTGCAGTTTAAAGATACATTGAACGGTGCACTTAAAATTGATTGGGTCAATTTCCGGATGTCTACCGATCATCAGTATTTTTTACTCATTAACCTAACATTAACAAATTTTTTTCTGAACCAACTTTTCCGAAAGTACATGCAATATCCAAAGAGAATATGAAGGTATCCAGTTTGTCTAACTCTTTATAAGCAGAACATATTGTAAAAACCCTGGAAAATTAAGTATCTCTTTAAGTATCTTTCTCAAAGATACTTGAGTAGATGTGGTAGTAGAGAAGTAACCTTATCCTCCAGTTGGAGGTTGACCTCACAAGACCATCCTACCATCCAGTGAAGCTGGAGGAGCGTTTCTCTTACCTATTGCTCGCCCCGCCCTTTCCTGCCTTACTTCAAAACACTTTTTGATCCTTGAGAGTGCTTTAATGTGATTGTATACAGTAAAGTGTTTCACAATGATGCACATTAACTCTGATTACATCCTAATATCTCCCACAAATGAATACTTGAGTATATGCTATTTCACTATATAAAGAGGGTGTTCTCTTTAAAGCATTGATTGCTAATATTGTGTCAAGCCTATTGGTATGGCACTATCCTAATGGCTATGGTGTGACTAAAATCGACGAGATTAAGTTAATAGTCATGGACTCCCAAAGGGGAGGAAGAAAATAGATGTTAATTTCAAACAATATCTTTGAACAGAATGATGGGGGGAAAAGTAAGATTGATAACTAAGTATACATGCTAGGTAACCTGACTCTATCTGGCCAGCCGTCCGTCTGTATGTCTGTCAGTATATTTGAGGCATAGTGGTACTACCTGTGCAGAAAAAGGCTTCCCTTAACAAGTAAACATACAACAACATTTAGGAGTAACATGACACTTGTGATTGGTTCATTTGTTTCTGATGCAGGATGTTTACTTGGCACTGTGACACAGATGTCATCATCAGCCGTAACTCGAAGTGAGTATGACTGTCCTCTCCATTGGGCTGTCTACGTGTGGGTCTAGAGATGGCTTTCAATTCAATTCAATTCAATTCAATTCAATTCAATTCAATTTTATCGTCATTAAAAACAATGTGCAGGCACATGTTAAAAATGAAATGAGGGCTGTGGCTTCACCAAACAGTGCAAGACAGACACAGACAAACACAGCAAACACAGTATAAGATATACACACATGAAGACCAAAAGCTAAAAATAAGTTAAAAAAGAGCTGGAGTACAAAATATCTAAAAATATCTACAGACATTCAGTGGGTAGCCAGGTTCAGGTGGGCAACAGCTTGTGGAAAGAAGCTGTTTTTGAGTCTGGTAGTGCGGGCTCTGAGGCTCCTGTAGTGCCTCCCAGAGTGCAGGGGGGAGAACAGTCCATGGTTGGGGTGGGTGGGATCTCTGCTGATGCTCAGACCCCTTCTAAGGCAGCGTTTGTGATAAATGTCTTTTATGGCTGGGAGTTGGGTACCGGTGATATGGTGGGCCGCCTTGACAATCCGCTGCAGAGCTTTCTGGTCTACTGAGGTGCAGTTGCCGTACCACACTGAGATGCAGATGGTCAGGATGCTCTCTATAGCGCAGTGGTAGAAGTTGGTGAGAATTTTGGGGGGTAGACAGGCACTCCTCAGCCTCCTCAGGAAATGCAGGCGTTGTTGGGCCTTTTCACAAGGGCCTGGGCGTTTAATGTCCACGAAAGGTCCTCGCTGATGTGGACTCCAAGGAATTTAAAGCTGGAAACACGCTCCGCTTCCACCCCATTGATGTGTATGGGGGAGTGGCTGCAGCTTCTAGACCTCCTGAAGTCCACAATCAGATCCTTTGTCTTCTGCACATTAAGGACAAGATTGTTGGTAGTACACCATGATGTGAGGTGCTCAATCTCGTCTCTGTAGGCCATCTCGTCATTGTTGGTGATACGGCCAATGACTGTGGTGTCATCTGCAAACTTAACTATAACATTTGAGGGGTGAGTTGGCAGGCAGTCGTGGGTGAAGAGGGAGAAAAGGAGGGGGCTCAGAACACAGCCTTGAGGGGCACCTGTGCTGAGGGTCAGGGTGGAGGAGGAGTGGTCACCTAACCTAACAGACTGAGGTCTGTTGGTCAGGAAGTCCAGGATCCAGTTACAGAGGGAGGGGTTGAGGCCAAGGGAGAGGAGTTTGGTGGTTAGTTTGGCGGGGATGATAGTGTTAAAGGCAGAGCTGTAATCTATAAACAGCATCCGGATGTATGTGTTGTTAAGTTCAAGGTGGGTCAGAGCAATGTGTAGGGTAGTGGCAAGGGCATCCTCAGTAGACCTTTTGGGACGGTAGGCGAACTGATGTGGGACGAATGTGGGGGGGATAATGTTTTTGATGTGAGCCAGAACCAGTCTTTCAAAGCACTTCATGGCAATGGGGGTGAGTGCTATGGGTCGGCAGTCATTCAGACATGTGGATGTTGGTTTCTTGGAGACAGGAATGATAGAGGTGGTCTTAAAGCATGCCGGGACTTTAGATTGGGACAGTGAGAGGTTAAATACAGGTGTGAAGACCTCAGCCAGCTGGTCGGCACATTCCCAGTAGACCCAACCTGGTATGCCATCTGGTCTGGCAGCCTTCCTTGTGTTCACTCTGTGCAGTGATTCTCTGACCTCTGCGACTGATAGAGTGAGCCCCTGGTTTTCTGGGTGGCTGGGGATTTTTGTGGCTGGGTCAGTATTGTCCTTGTTGAAGCGGGCATAGAAATGATTTAGCTTGTCTGGCAGGGAGGCATCATGGACAGCGGGACCGCGATTAGAGCTTTTGTAGTCTGTGATAGACTGAATGCCTTGCCACATTCGCCGAGGATCAGAGTTATTGTGAAAGTGGTCCTCTATTCGTAGGGAATATTTATGTTTGGCTGTTCTGATGCCCTTTTGAGGTTTGATCTGGCTGCGCTGTAGGCCTCACAGTTACCTGACTTGAATGCTGTATCCCGGACTTTCAGCAACTGCCGGACCTCACTGGTCATCCAGGGTTTCTGGTTTGGAAAGGTGCGGACTGATTTTTTTGTTGTGACACTCTCAGTGCAAAAGTTAATGTAGGCTAGTATGGCAGGTGTCTGTTCATTAATGTCTGTATGGGAGCCATGGGTAGCTGAATGTGCAAAAATACTCCGGTCTGTGTTTTCAAAACAGTCCTGGAGTTCAG
Source organism: Lampris incognitus (assembly GCF_029633865.1). Taxonomy (NCBI): domain Eukaryota; kingdom Metazoa; phylum Chordata; class Actinopteri; order Lampriformes; family Lampridae; genus Lampris; species Lampris incognitus. The sequence goes on from NC_079212.1 coordinate 37,711,652, forward strand.
AGACTGCTCCTTCTGGCCGGACAGTGATTGTCTTTACTGCTGGCTTGATCCGTTTTATTAGGGGTTTGTAGGCTGGGACCAGGAACAGGCAGAGGTGGTCAGAATGCCCCAGATGAGGGCAGGGAGTAGCTTTGTATGAGTCCTTGATGTTTGTATAGCGACGGTCCAGGGTGTTTTGTCCCCTAGTGGGGCAGGAGACATGCTGATGGAATTTGGGCAATACAGCCCTGAGGTTAGCCTGATTAAAGTCACCATCTATGATAAAGGCATTTTCCGGGTGTTTGGTCTGTTGTCTGCTGATGGTACATTGTAGCTGCTTAAGTGCTACCTTAACATTAGCATGTGGGGAGATGTATGCAGCGGCGATGGTAATGGCCGTTAGCTCCCTGGGTAGGTAAAAAGGCCTGCACTGAATCATAAGGCGCTCGAGATCAGCAGAGCAATGCCTTTCGACGATCTTTATATTGTTGCACCAAGAGTTATTGACATAAATACTCAAACCTCCTCGGCGAGTCTTGCCGGAGTCCGCTGTCCTGTCGGCACGGAAGGCTGTGCGGCCCGCTACCTCGACTGCCAACTCAGCTATGTTGCTGTGGAGCCAAGTCTCCATAAACATCAGCAGACAGCAGTTCTGCAGCCTTTTCTGAGAGGACAGCCTGAGTCTTATCTCGTCCATTTTGTTAGCTAACGACCGGACATTAGCCATGAAGATGCTGGGGAGAGAAACTTTGAAGGGAACGCTACTTAGCTTAGCATGTAGCCCGCCTCGTTTCCCCCTCGTCTGTTTACGTTGCCGACGGGGGCAGCGTTTCCACTGCGAGACCGGTGAGCGGATAATATCGATGGGGAAATTGTCCGTGATGGTGGAGGGAAGTGAGTAATCCGTTCTGGGGTTTAAATGTTACTGACGGTTGTAGAAGAGCGCATGACCTACACTTGTAAGTAAACTTAAAACTAACGTATAAATAACAAAGAAAACACGACACTGAACAGGGAACCACAGCAGCTGCTGCGTCCAGCGCGCCGCCATCTTGAAGAGGCCGATCTGCGATCCACGTAGTTTGGTGCAGTGTGGACAGGGGAAAGTGGTTGTGCTTGACCTTTTTCTCTCTCTCTCCTTGCGGTGCTTGCTGTCACTTTTTCTCTGTGGCACAGTGGAGTCCCATATCACGACATGCTGCTCCTTCCTGCATGGATTTCATCCAGGAGCGCCTATTCAGTGCAATGTGTTCTCAGTTGCACAATATGATGCTGGCTTTCTTTACACTGGTCTTGATAATGTCCTTGAAACATTTTTTTTTGTCCGCTGGGAGCTCGCTGACCTTCCTTCAGCTGGGAGTACAGGATCTGTTTGGGGAAATGTGTGTTGGACATGCGGATATACAGTATATATAGCAGTATATACAAAATGGTTGGATTTAGTTGACAATGTTATGTGTTCAATTGAATGACAGCCCATGGAAAGATTTTTTTTTTAAAATCTGGTTGTTTAGGGGAACAGTGCTCTGTAGCACTTGCCAGGGGAGGAGTTGGAACAGGTTGTGCCCAGGGTGTGATGGGCCCGCAGTGATGTTGCCTACCCGTTTCCTCAGTCTGGAGGTGTAGAAGTCCTGAATGGAGGGCAGGTTGGCACCAATGATTTTCTGTGCAAACTTAACTATCCGTTGTAATCTGTCCCTGTCCTGTTTGGTGGCCAAACCAAACCAGACAGTGATAGATGTCCAGAGGACAAACTGTATTATTGCAGTGTAGAATTGAATCAGCAGTTCCTGAGGCAGGTTGAATTTCTTGAGCTGGCGGAGGAAGTAAATCCTTTGCTGGGCCTTTGACGATGATGCTAGCCATGTTGGCCTCTTCCAGTACACTGATGTTGGTGCATCTGTCCTTCCAGCTGATCCTCATGATCTTTCGTAAGGATCTTTGGTGGTATGGTTCCAGGGCTCTCAGATGCCTGCTGTAGGTGGTCCATGACTCTGCTCCATACAGCAGGGTGAGGAGAACAACAGCTCTGTACACAGGAGTTTTGTTTCGGCCTTTAGGTCTCGATCTTCAAAGACTCTTTTCCCGGGTCTGGCATAAGTGCAGCTGGCACAACTCAGGTGATTGGTGACCTCAGAGTCAATGTTAGCTTTTGAGGTGATGATCTGGTTGCTGATAGCAAATCCAATGCCATGGACCCTGAGCTCATCGGCAGCTTTTCCTTTCACAAAGATAGTGTAGCCACCCTTCTCCCTCTTCAGTTATCCTTCATCTGCCCATCAGGTTTCAGAAAGGGCAGCTTTGTCAATCCGGCATCTCTTCAGTTCTCTAGCAATGATCACAGTTCTCTTCTCTGGAATATCACTGGTTGCACTATCCATCAGTGTGCACACATTCGAGGCTCCACCGTTCGTGTTTCTATGTTTCTGACCACATGTGATGATCTTTCTGGACGTGGTAATCCAGTCAGGAGGTTTGAGACAGGCTATTTTTAGGGCACCTTTTCTAGCCCCTTCCCCAGGTAAGGTGAGCAGTGGATCCTAAAGAGGGCTACTCAGTCACTGGTGTAGCTACCGAAAGGCTCTTTCTACCTTTTTCCAAGAGCCCAGCGACTGAATCTAGCACCCACCTTCTGATGTTCTGACTCATGACTAGGGGATTCCAGATCTCACAATGCTGCCCCCGTCGACACTTGCTAGTCATCATAGGACTTAATCTGTGACGTTAGGGTGAATTCCCTTTATGGAGGACACCTGTGCGTGACTTTGTGACTTTGTGACTTTCATGGGGAGACTGGTGCACAGACAGCCCCCACATGGTCCTTGACAGATCTGGGTCAGGATCCAGTGGCATGGAGTCCAAGACAACTGGGGGCCCATTTCTGCTGCAGCCTTCATCCGCCTTCCCAGCCATTGTGATGCTTCCCTAAAGTCAGCCATCATCCTCTGCCTGTTCCACCGTTGAGGTATTGCTTGGACTGCTCTTTGTCAGGGACACCTCTCTTGTCCTTACTGCCATGGGTGACCCTACCAGGAGCATAGCTCCAGATGGCATTGCTCTCGGAATCTCAGGACCACGCAAGCTTCTCCACCAAAACAAAGCGATAATCCTCGGAGATTGTGAAGGGATGTGAATGGTAAATACCAGAGCTACATGGATCCCTGCAGGCATTGGATGAATTATCTCTTATGCCCCCTCCACTCTAACCCACACAGCAGGCAATTATTTCAAAAGATAGCTTTGCTTTATTTTTTTTAACCCAGAACTTATTTAAACATTGTCGGGCATCATTTAGAATCATAAAGTGAAAAACTTCACCAACATAATCAGTATCAAGAGACTTTTCTTAATCTTTTAGCTGAGCTTCACAACAGTTTAAAATCATGATATAACTCTTTTTTGAAAACTGGAAGCTCGTGGTATAAATGTCAGTTCTGTTCAATTTTGATTATTCCTTAAATTTCAGTCCAGTTTCCAATAAGAAATTCAATTCTCCCCCTATCTTCAAAGCGAAAATGCCAGGGTATCTGATGAAATACAAAACTTCAAATCTATTAAAGCTGTTTTGTATTGCATCAATTATAGGTATTTGAGCCAAATTACCTAAATCAAAACAGATGCAACAATCTCACCGATTACCTCGTACATTAGATTTGTGTTGGTTTGCGTTGGGTGTTCTGTAAACCCACTAATAGAACATCCCCCTGATCTGTCAAGTCCAGGCCTCAAAAACACACAATAATCCTAGTCATTTACATACATTATGTCCATGTTTTGTCACACAATTTCAAGCATATTGGTTTCAATAAAGAGCTTTGCTTTCCCATGGTCCAAATTTCTTTCAGGGAACTTCAAACAGAATATTAGTGAAAAGTTTTAAAGGTTTGGTTGTACTTGAATCCCAGCCCCTAGTGTTGAGTGATGGGAATAAAAAAAATAAGTAAATAAAAATCAAAGCCATGACAAACTGATTCAAACAATAAGGTAGAGGATAGCCAGCACGTTGTCGACACCTGTCATTTTCCATCACCCTCAGTAGATGTTGTTTGCTGCGATGGCTGCATAGTTCCAACTGTTTCTGAACGTAAAAATCTGGGGAGTGGGGCAGGCCAGTCAGAAAGCCCTACTGATATTTACTCATCTTATTATGCTTCAGGGAAGTCGAAATATTACACATAGCACCTTTAATTTCCCATGGTGTGAAATCTACTCGAGATATTGTTGGATGTATATATTTTTGTTTCGTTTTTGTTTTTTGTAATCTTCACCATCTTTTTTATTCACAAAGCACTCCTTGGATAAATACACTCAGACTGTACTAGCCATTAGAGAAAGTCATAGTACATTCTGGTACAGCAGCACACTATGTACACTGTTTTACTCGTTCCCATCTTCTCTTTCTCTCCTCCTCCCTCCCTCATTTAATCCTTTCATGCTGTTACTTTCCAATATGCTTTCTCTCGTCCTCCTACTCGCCTACTCCCACAAATACAGTACCACTCCTTCGTTGTTCTTGATTTGATTGTGTGTGTGTGTGTGTGTGTGTGTGTGTGTGTGTGTGTGTGTGTGTGTGTGTGTGTGTGCGCATGCGTACGTGCATGTGTGTGTGCAAGTGTGTGTGCATGTGGTTGCGTTGGTGAGGTTTTCTCCTGAGATGTTTCATTAAAAAACATAATTTTTCTTTCATTCCCCACAACCATCCCCGCTCTTTTTCTCTCCACTTTTTTCTTTCAGTTCTCATTTTTCCATTTTCTCTCATTTACTCTTGCTCTCTCTTTTTCTCTCTCTCTCCTGTTCTCTCATTCTCATTTTCAGTCTATTAACGCTAACAGATAAATGGTTTAAAGTCGATGTGCTCTCCAGCATCGGGATGCAGCAGAGAGAAGGTTCAATCAACAGAAAACAGGGAAAATAATATGCCTCTCTCTTCTCTCTTGTCTTCTCTTCTCTAATAGCTTCCTTTTCCACACAGTCTCTCCCCTTTCTCCTCTCTCCCTCTTCCATTTTTTTAATGCCATCTCCACCTGGACGAGCATACTCCCGCTCTCTCTCGCTTTCTCTCTCTTTCTCTCCCTCCCTCTCGGCCTGTGTATATTTGCCTCCACCCTGCAGCTTGACAGTTTGCAGGAGCTATTCTTTGGAGCCTTGTGGAGAATTGTCGATATGGCACTGTTGTGTTGTAATATGCCTGCCTGCCAAAACCAATCCAAATCTCATCAGGCGAGACACACGTTGACATGGAGAGGAGACAAAAACAAAAAACAAAACAAAACCAAAAAAACAAAAAACAAAAACAAAACAAATAAAAAAATGAAAGAGGTTGTTTACAGCTGTCTGGGGGCTGTCCAGAACAATCAGCTAGACCGATGATACTGTCCTAGGTCAGTGTATTGACCTAATCTTGTCTCCCTCTGTCTCTCAGTATTTCTCTCTCTCTCTCTCTCTCTCTCTCTCTCTCTCTCTCTCTCCCTCTCTCTCTCTCCACCGCTCAATCTTTTTCTCTTTCACTGTACCAATGTGGCCTCTATGACTCATCATGTTCAATAGTATTCAACAACACAGTAACACTGTATTGCATAATCGCACACACACATGAACACAGACAGGAAATCTCATGCATGCGCATGGTCAGAAGACATACACATATGTACACATGTATACTTGCACATAGGTATTGAGGTTTACTGTATGTAGGCACACAAATGGTCACACATACATGCAAAAATGCACTCTCGCTGACTCTTGACCGGAAAACTGAGTCCATTTGCTGATTTCCAAAACACCAAGCAACCATTTTGAATGAAAATATATAATCTAATATTTCTCAAATATCAGGGATCTAATTTGTACATTATTTATTTATTTATTTATTTTCTGGATCCCCCCTTTTTTCTCCCAATTTTACTTGGCCAATTACCCCACTCTTCCGAGCTGTCCCGGTCGCTGCTCCACCCCCTCTGCTGATCAGGTGAGGGTTGCAGACTACCACATGCCTCCTCCGATACCCGTGGAATCATCAGCCACTTCTTTTCACCTGACAGTGAGGAGTTTCACCAGGGGGACATAGCATGTGGGAGGATCACACTATTCCCCCCAGTTCCCCCTCCCCCCGAACAGGTGCCCCGACTGACCAGAGGAGGCGCTAGTGAAGCAACCAGGACACATACCCACATCCGGCTTCCCACCCACAGACACGGTTAATTGTGTCTGAAAGGACGCCCAACCAAGCTGCATGTAATGCGGGGATTTGAACCGGCAATCCCTGTGTTGGTAGGCAACAGACTAGACCACCATGCTACCCGGGTGCCCTAATTTGTACATTATTAAAACAAAGATTAAGTTTTCTGTCTCCTGTTAAAACATTTTTAATTTTTTAATTTTAAAGTGTTATGTATAATTTTGATCTCAAATGTTGACCTCCATTATTTGGCATTGTGAAAAACAACAGCAAAACAAAATAAGACAGGAAAAATTAAATATAAAGGTAGTGGATACACAGGACTTTAGGAATCCTCTACCATTTTCAAACACCTTTAGTCGTTATCAATTTGCGGTCATTACAACATAATACGCTGGGGACTGTGTCCCTGAGCAAGATTCCCAACTCCTAACTGCTCCTAATGAGCTGGTGAGTATGGCGGACACTGGTGGTGTCAGCCATGCAAGATGAGTGTGTGCGTACATGGGTAAATTGCGAGGCGTCAATTGTAAAGCGCTTTGGGAAAAAAGCACTATATAAATGCAGTCCATTTGTTTTTAAATTTTGTCCCAAAAAAACAAGTATGACCACTCAGCTAGACTGTCAATATAACCTTGAAAATGTTTCTCCATTTCTTCCAACACTTGACAGTAAACTGTCCTTACTTGCTGCAGCAACAAAATTTGGCTGGTTTGAAAAAAGAGCACATTTGTGGAGAAAAAAAAGAAAGAGCACATTTTTGGAGGGGATAAAAAAGGGAAAAAAAGACATTATGTGACTGAATTGTTTGCAAAGGTTAAGCCTCTGCTTTGTGTACATTCCTGATGGCTGAACTGGTTGTAGTGTTCATACACAAGTTTGCAGGGTTGAAACATCTACAAGTGGCATAGCTTGTCACATTTTGTCTCCATATCCTTCTCAGGTTCACTGCTTTTACTTATATCTCTGTGCTAACCATGATAAATAATGAAAAATAGGGCGTCCGTGTACCGAGAGTACCAAGAGAGGTGTTGTGGTATTGCCTGAGAGTGAAGGGAGTGGCATAAAATTACATCAGCATAATTCAGGACATGTACAGGGAATGTAAGGTCGTAGCTCATTGTGCAGTGGGAACAACAAGCGAGTTTCAGGTAAAGGTAGGACTACATCAAGATCGGCGTAGAGCCCTTTTTGTTTGTAATTCTGGTGGACAGCCTCATAGAACATCTTCAGAAAGAGCCACCCTGGAGAATGATGTTTGCTGATGACATCGTGCTGGCAAACGAGAACAAGGGAAGGTTGGAGAAAGATCTTGAAGATTGGAGAAAAGTGCTAGAAATCAGAGGACTAAAGATCAGCAGAACAAAGACTGGGTACCTGTGTATAAATAAGCAGGTAGAAAGTCCAGGTTAGGTCCCAGAAGTTAACAAATTCAAGTACTTAAGATCGACAACCCAGACAGAAGGCGGTGATAAAAAGGAAGTCAAGAAAAGGACACAAACCGGGTGGAATTCATGGAGAAAGGTAACTGGAGTACCTTGTGACGAAAGAATGCCGCTGAGGGTAAAGGGCAAAGAATACAAATCAATGGTTAGGCCTGCCATGATCTGTTGTATGGAAGCAGTGACAACAACAGAGAGGCTAGAATCTACATTAAAGGTAGCAGAGATGAACATGCTGTATTAGTCCTTGGGAGTGACTAGAGAAGACCGCAAGACAAATGAAGACATGAGAGCTATGTTCAAGATCAGAGAAATGGATGAGAAGTTGAGGGACACAGGATTGACATGGTTTGGAAATGTACAGCGAGGAGACATAGACTATATAGGAAAGAAGGTATTGGACTTGGAAATACAATACTTGGCAAAAGAAAAAGAGGAAGACCAAGGACAAGATTGAGAGGCCACATAGACGACATGAGGAAGGTTGGACTGCAGGGGAGGGATGCACCAGACAGAAAGCCATGGAGGAAAACAATCCGCTGTGGCGACCCCTAAGAAAAAGGGAGCAAGCCAAAAGAAGAAGAAGAAGGGCATCCGGGTGGCATGGCAGTCTATTTTATGGCCTACCAACACAGGGATCGCTGGATCGAATCCCTGTGTTACCTCCGGCGAAACTCCTCACTAGCGGGTGAGAAGAAGAAGTGGCTGGCGACTCCACATGTATTGGAGGAGGCATGTGGTAGTCTGCAGCCCTCCTCAGATCAGCAGAGGGGATGGAGCAGCAACTAGGACAGCTCGGAAGAGTGGGGTAATTGGTCGAATACAACTGGGGAGAAAAGGGGGGGAAAATTAAATAGAAAATAATGAAACATTAGAAGCCATAGCAAGTGTTCACACATTTATAAATCTAGCAGTTCAAATCCAGTGCTGGGATTAGTTGATAGCCGTGGTTGACATACTATATTAGTAAGGCAACAATCTCCTTGCTGTTCTACATTATCCATCCATTATCCAAACCGCTTATCCTGCTCTCAGGGTCACGGGGATGCTGGAGTCTATCCCAGCAGTCATTGCGGGGAGACACCCTGGACAGGCCGCCGGGCCATCACAGGGTCTTAGGACTGTGGGAGAAAACTGGAGCACCCGGAAGAAACCCACGCAGACACGGGGAGAACATGCAAACGCTACACAGAGGCTGACCCGAAATTACCCCCAAGGTTGGACTATCCCAGGGCTCGAACCCAGGCTCTTCTTGCTGTGAGGCAACCACACTAACCACTGTGCCACCATGCTGCCCTGTTCTGCATTAAATATATATAAATCTTTAAACATTTCTTTATTAGGAGGAAAATAATCATGTGAATTTGTCTGAAAAGAAAAACTGTCAGCAGGACACAAACCCTGGAGTGAAAAGGCTTACAGTGAATGAACTGGTCTTAGTGTGCAGCTGGTATGGCCAGACAAACATTGGTTTCTCTTCACTGCCTCAAAACAGCAGGTCACCGACATGCTGAGAGATTTTTATGCCAACATCAAAACATCTAAAGGTCAATTTCATCACTTGGGATAAAATTTCACAGATTAAATAAATGAATAATAAAGGCACCTTTTAGTCAACTTTTTTCCTTAGGAAATATTCTGACCCCTTTAGTGTATTCCTGAGACTGTATGTATTCTGTTCAGCTAGCGAAAAACACCTCAGTCCACCACAAGACTCTCTCCCGCTGAGATGCTGTTAAGGAGGAAGCTACGTTATACTCTTGACTTACTACATCCAGACCTGAACAGGGGAACAGAAGACAAAGAAAACAAAGGCAAGCATGGCAAAACAACAACAAACAGAGGGTTCAGAGGAGGGGATGCTGTCACGACAAGGAATTTCAGCCATGGACCAAAGTGGATCCCTGGATTCACTGTAACAGAAACAAGTCCTTTCTCATATAAAGTCATGTTGGGAAATGGTAAGGTAGTCAGCCGACATGTGGACCACATAATGTCTAGACGTGAAGAGACAGCAGAAGTGTCAGGTGTGCTTGATGCACACAACACCCACTCTCCCAGTGTGCTGCTAACTCTCAAACAAGCCCCGCAGCTGAGGCGAGGATGAACAGGATATCACTCAATGGTCGAAAATTTCTTTATTTTTAACCAACAGGTTACGAACCTTGAAAAAGAAAACACACAAAATACAAACATACATCATTCAAGTAACCCTCAACTCAAAGCTAACACACAATGTAACTCACTCACTCTCGCAATCACTCACCAGTCCGTCCTCGTCCAGTCATACTAAAGAATCCCCGCTCTGAAGCTGTATTAAGTTTCTTGACGTCACCCCCAGAACGTAAATCAGCCAATCACAGCAGCTCCCTAACTGAGACCCCGGATGCATGCATTTCTCACCAATAGAATTTCGCAATAAAAGTCCTTATCAAGCACACAGAAATCACATACATCCGAACTGAAATAAATATCATTATTATTATCAATACTCAGTTTCACTTATGTAACTAACAATTCAAACAATGTTATAATTTAACTACATGTAAACGAAATAACTTTCACAAGTTTGTACTTAAACTAAACTAAAATCTCTGACTAAACACAACTCAAATCCCACCACCCCATAGAAAGTAACACACCCAGTACTTCTGTCATTGTGTCATCACAACTCAGGGTTTTTTTTTTCCTGTACAACCACAACTCAATGGGGGAAATTCAAGCTCTGGGTCAGAAATCCAGGTCAGTGTCCAGAGGCAGCCAGCGGATATTGCGCAAGGGTAGGGGGACAGTAACGCCACTCTAAATGTCCACCGTACTGTAAGGCTCACAAGGCTGCAAAGCCACCCGAAAGACTTTGCATTGTTGAACATGCACTATAGTACATGTCGACAAACAAGAAACAGGATGGGGGAGTTGAAGTTGAGATTATTATGATAAGTTACCTAAATATTGTGTTTGGATACTGTTGAATACAAGGTTGTGTCACTGTTATTGTTATTTAATTGCATAGTACAATATATCTGTTTCGTTTAAATGATACAATGTATCTATTTAGTTTAAGTACAACCTGAAGGACATAGGGTCTGTATACTTCAGAGGTTCTGTTAAAAAAAAAAAGAAGGATGTTTTGTTTAAAAATCTCATGTTAAATCTTAAGTGGGGTGGTGTTATATATTAAGGTTAAATTATTAACTAAGTTTCCTTTATTAATCCCTGTGGGGAAATTCAGTGACTACAAATTAGCCCATCCTAGCTGTGATCTGTGTAGCTAGGAGCAGTGGGCTGCCACCTTCATGCTGTACACGGGGACCAACGCCAGTTCTTTTCCTATTGCCCTGCTCAGGGGCACAGACAGGAGTATTAACCCTAACATGCATGTTTCTTTTGATGGTGGGGGAAACCGGAGAAAACCCACCGCAGACATGAGGAGAACATGCAAACTCCACACAGAGGATGACCCCCAAGGCTGGACAACCCCAGGGTTTGAACCCAGGACCTTCTTACTGTGAGGCGACAGCATTAACCACTGGGCCACCGTGCCGCCCACGTGTTAGCCAGTGGGTGAAGCTCTAGGCTTCATCTATCGTATTGCGCTACCAGTGTAGAGCGGCGAAGAAGCAGATTCGACATACCATAGTTGCATACATGTACCCATGCCCCCGTTAAGAAAGTAAAGTATTTCAATATCAACCCTTACCTGGCTGGACTCTGTGTTCATTCCCTTTTGAGGTCCCATGGTGGTCAACCGGAAGGGGAGGGATTTCGCCTCTATTCTTGTCGCTGTCTGATCTGACTCAACCATAGATGTGAGTCGTGCACATGCGAGCGTACACAGTTTACCCAGCTTTATTATATTATGAAAATAAAGAAAGTGTTAGGGTTAAACCAAATTGGCTGCACAGCAAACCTTTTCTTGTTGGAAAGTGCAAGTTCATATTAGACTTGGTCGTATTCGTGCGAGGGTCCGCCTAGGAGGCTGCGCATCCACAGACTGACAGGCAAAACATCTTTATTAGGTAGAATTTTTAGCTTGAGCGTTGCACAACAAAACCTTTTGTTTTCCATATTTCCCATTCAATTGACTTGGACACAGTACAGAAGTCTTATAATTTCTGTCTGTGTGTGTGTATATATACATCTGTCCGCTGCTAATCTCGCATACTACTGGGCCTGTCAGCCTAATGATTTTTGTGCACGGTTATGACTGTATGATCAAGGACCTCTCATGGTTGCAATGACTCAAAAGCTTTGAAAAAACTGTTTTATATCTCAGTTGATTGCTAAGTCCTCAACTGGTTTTTCACCTAAGTCTGAGCACTGGAGAAGGGGGGGGGGGGGATACACAGGCAGTGCCACTGTATTTTCCCTTCTCCCGGTAGGCGAAAAAATGGCTGGTTTGTCGCCAAGTCCAAGCACCAGGGAATTGGAGATATGCCTGTCGGGGAGCTGCACGCTACTGAGTGCACTGTTCTAGTTTGCTTTTTCCTTCTCTGCCTTCCTCTCTCACTGTCTGTTTCTCTGTCACAAAGACACACTCCAGCTTCAGGTCGATAGCAACACAACCTTCTTCCTCTTTCTTCGAACATCCATCTCCTTCTCTTGTCTTCTTCAAAAATCCCGACCCAAACTGTTCTGTAACAGTCCCCCCGTCTCTTGACACCACTTGCATTAGTTTTAATATCAATAAAACAATTAATTTCTTTATTTTTTTCTGTTGCTCTCTCTGCATCACCTTTCCACTTTAGTAAGAGCAGCAATAAAAATGTCCCTCATTTTCTGCTCTTTCTCTTTCTTCCTCTGCGCCTTCCTATCCATTTCTGAGTCACAGCTGCAGAACAGCAATTTCTCATTTAGCACAACAATAACACCTAGGGTAAAAACAAAAACCTCCCTCTTTCTTTCTCTTTGTGTTTATCTCATCATCCCCCTTAGCCTGTATCCCCCTTCCTAAGATCTGACACACACACACACACACACACACACGAGAAAGAGAGAGAGAGAGAGTTTACCACACAGCTAGCTACAGACTAGATGTTCTCAGGGCTAAAAATAGAGCTACACAGTCTATACTGTGTGTGTGTGTGTGTGTGTGTGTGTGTGTGTGTGTGTGTGTGTGTGTGTGTGTGTGTGTGTGTGCCCTAATATGGTAATCAATAGCCTATGTAAGTATTCTGCGCAGTTGTTTTCACATGGCTAACAGAATACTCATTAGTTTGAACGTGGAGACATCCCTGACAAATTTAGCTCAAATACAGTTGATACAAACCCTCCGATTCCAGGCCACAGGCCTCTGAGGAACTCCTTTTCTTTCATGGTGTTTCTTACGCTCTCCCTCTCTCACTACTACGCTCTCTTCTCTTCTGTCTTTTTCTGTATATCTGTGTTTGCATTATAATGTTATGTCAGTTTTCCTCTCCCTATCTATCTATCTATCTATCTATCTATCTATCTATCTATCTATCTATCTATCTATCTATCTATCTGTATGGTAGCCATTATAAAAGCCCTTTATCTCGTAGCTGGTACTCATAACACTGGTGTCAGTAATTCCTGATTGTTCTAAACATGGGACGTAGAAAGCATTTGAGATATTGGGTGTGGCGGGCAGTTTAGTGGGCTGGGGTCTGCTATCTAAAGTGGTGCTCATTATTCATTTATAAATACTGCACTTCTTCTTTCGGCTTTTTCCCTGTTTTGTCAGGGCTCGCCACAGCAGATTTGATCGTTTCCATTGGTACCCTGTGAGGGCATGGCACCAATGGCAGCCGTTGTTAACCCGAGCTTCGACCGATCCGGTATGGTCTTGTCAATTTGCATACTGATTTGGCAAAATGTTACATTGGATGCCCTTCCTGACACAACCACTAACCCTATGGACGGGGGCACAGGTAAAGCGCTGGGTGCCATCCCAGGATTCATGGAGTTGCGCCCATGCCTGTTGCTTAATTTACAAAATATTGCACTAAAAATAAATACTAACTGCTGTGACCTGACCAGTCTGTAGAGACAGCAAGCCTCTCTCCATTTAGCAAAGCAATCTGTCTCAATGCAGCTCCCGACCAAGTTAGCCTTTGCAGCCATGACAGCTTGTTGGCCTAGGTTGTTTGAACATAGACATTTCCCCCCTCTGTAATGACAGTGAGCCTTGTAGTCTCCTGACTTGCAATATTGCTGGACTTTTTTTTTTTTGTGAGGGGTGGAGCCTGCAAAATATGACAACATATTACTCTGAATTCTTTTAATTTCTCTAACTTATCTGGCTGTGTGCTTTATTATAGTCTTAAAACCAATGAATGGATGAAGGCTACTAAATCACGGATCAAAATGTAGCCTGGATGGTGTCATCTCTATTATCATCAGACCGTCGCTGTCACAGTGTCAGAGCCCGTGTGAGCGCTGAGAGTGGAAATTTAATTCCGCTTTTATTGCTTAGGCTATCAAGGTGTATGTATATATATATATATATATATGTGTGTGTGTGTGTGTGTGTGTGTGTGTGTGTGTGTGTGTGTGCAGTCTAATGAGTCCAGCCTGTTCAGCCTAAGCAAAAATCCCTGTGAGGGGTGTATCTTTTGATCCCCTGGGAATGAAGATAAATAACCAGAGGCATGGACGCAGACACCAGAGAAATGGAAATCAAAATCACAGCCTGGAGTCATGTAATATGAAAACATGAGTGCCTTAATCCATCAAAAAATACGAGTTGCATTTTGGAGTCCAGACATCCTCTCCCACCTACATTTGCTAAATGAGTGTTTTCTAAGTTTTAATTTGTTTCATTTCCCATGTTTGTTAACCCTCCCCCCCATTAACATTATGCTTATATCAAACATTTTTGATTAGTTTCATTTTCTTTTCCACTTAAATGTCTTGACTTCTCCCATCTTGCACCCTGTTTTGAAAAAAAAATGCCTGTGTACTATTTAGTTAGCCTTTCCCAACACCTGATGCCAGTTTAGTAGACTCTGTTGCGTTCCTGATTGACAGCCGGGCTGTTGGAGCTGCTAGAAGCTAGCTAACAGCACTCTCACTGCTAGCTGGCTTCTAGAAGCTAGGCTTACAGAGACAAAAAGTTTTTCAACCAGCTTAATCAGGAATCAGGGACACTTTATTTGTCATTTCACTTCATGTACTTGCGTAAACCTAAGTTCGCGCCACCATCTTCCCACACCGGAAGCAGTGTAATGGAGTAATTGTAATGGCGTAAGTAATTAATGGGTAATGGAGCAGAAACAGGTGAGTAAGGTCTTGTCCAACCTTGGTGGGTCATCCCGGTCATCCTGTGTGGAGTTTGCATGTTCTCCCCGTGTCTGCGTGGGTTTCCTCCTGGGGCTCCGGTCCCCCCCACAGTCCCAAGACATGTAAGTCAGGTGAATTGGCCGTACTAAATTGTCCCTAGGTATGAATGTGTGTGTGTGTGTGTGTGTGTGTGTGTGTGTGTGTGTGTGTGTGTGTGCGCGCACGTCCTGGTGGCCTGTCCAGGCTGTCTCCCCGCCTGCTGCCCAATTACTGCTAGAATAGGCTCCAGCATCCCCGCGACCCTGAGCGCAGGATAAGCGGTTCAGATAATGGATGGATGGAATTCTCCATGGTGCCATTGCAGTGAATACTTTTATCTCTGTGATCACATTTTTAAGGTACTTGAAACCACAGTTTCAAGTAAATGTCAATTTTGCGGCAAAGCAGAGACTGTTTTTCATTGTTTTCACATATGCAAAAGACTCTGCAACCTTTTTTAATGCACTAAAGAATGTTTTTAGATGGTTTGGTGAGAGGTGGTCTAAGACAGTCTTCCTTTTGGGAGCTGGCTACAAAAAATCTGACACCTCCAAGTGGCAACTACTAAATCTGGTAGTAGGGGAGGCCAAACTGTCCATCTACAGTAGCAGGAAGAACAGTGTGGAGAACAGGGCAGGGCAGGAAGTACTTCCTGTTTTCATCTCATTGGTGAAAGCTAGAGTTTGGGTTGATTTTAGATTCTTTAAAGGAATGAGTAACATGGGGGATTTTTCAAAAAGTGGTGCTATAATGATGCAATATGTTCTGTGGCAGGTGAAGACTTAATATTTAATACCATTTTTAAGTAAGTGATGAAATTATGTTTTTAATCATGCTGTAGAGTAATTTTTATGGCAAAAAAGTTTGGCTTTTTAATCAGTCTACTAAATAAATGCTTTTAAATAAATCAAAATCTCTCTATCTCACTAAATCAAAATCTCTCTCTTCTCTCTCTCTCTCTCATCTATCGCTCCTCATCATTTTCCCTCTATGTTTACATTGCTGCAGGTCATGTAATATATTTCAAAGGTGACATTAACAAGTGTAAACACACAAACAGCCACACAACCTCTGCTGCCCACTAAGGCTGAACGCCAGTGCCCCCTATGGCCAGCACCAGAATAGATCTACAAGCCATGAGCCTCCTGATTTCTCAGCCAACCCAACCATTAAGTGTGTGTCTATTTTGTGATTTACTGGGACAGTGGGTGGCTGAGCTTTTAGAGAGACTATTGAGCAACAAAAAATATATTGTGTTCCCAGAGATTATGAGGCAGTTTCTCTGCAAGGAGTCATGTGTCATGTTAAAGTGTCTTTGTCATTGTTTTCTTATCCACGACCCCCTAAGGATAAACAACAAATGAAAAAAAAAATTTTTTTTTCTCTTTTATTCGTTAATGTAGGTAGTTCTATTGAGATTAAGAATATCGTTCTGGAAGAAAAAGCCAGTCAAGACCACAGCATCACATACTTATTTATCCTTGCTTACAACATACCAAGCTTGTACAAAAGATGAAATCATATTACATAAAAGGTAAGGGCACCACACACGGAGCAGATTAGACTAGTGGTAAGACAGAGTATCCTGTTTGATCCCTGCAACATACAACAACATGTCCATAAAACAACACTCTCCTGCTAAATTTTCATTGAGCTCAATACTGAACCCTTAGCTGCCTAGTTTTTTTTTTCCAGTTTTAGGAATTTGTCATGGTGGGATGTTCAATACAAAGACACAATTACAAAAAGTCCGAATGTCCAATGTTACTTATGATAGAGTAACAAATATCCAAATATAGCTAGCTAAGTCCACAAGCAAGTAATGAATTAGAGAATGATAGGTTTCTTCATTTAACTAATCATAGTAAACCCTGCATGCACCCTTTTTCTACACAATGGTCAGTTATTTCATACCTTGCAAGAGAGGGGAAGCACATCATGGCTACCATCTGTAATGCCATATAGGTTTCCATGTCTTATTTTTTGGGTTACCATGGATATGAGCAACGGCCACATGCCTAAAAATGGTAGTAGTCTGATAGAAATCTCTTTGTTTGTTTACAGATACCTGAGCCAGAGAAATAACAAAAAAAAATGTTTGATTCCTAAATGAGAAGACCCCCACTCAAATGAACTGACCCCTTCTCTTATAAAAAGACCGTTGGCTAGAAACCAAAGCACTTTACGGGCAAGTCATGGGTCATCTTGAGACCTTTGCTCACTGATTTTGATTATGGACTTGTCTGTATTTTTGAAATATTGCCTGCTAAGATTTCAGATTGCAAGTTTCATTTCCCAAAAATGGATACATTGTAAATTACAAGAGACTGGAGCACCCCTTCACATAACCCTTATGGCTGGGAATTCTGCCAAGAAATACAAACTACTACAACAAATGTGACACAAACAGGACTGATGGTAGTGCAAAAGATCTGGAAAAAAAAACCTGACTTATCTGGTTTCTGAAGTTAAATTAAACATTTTTAATGCTTTGATGAAAGCGACAGAGGGAAGGTACTTGACATGTCAACCAGACATGTCACTGTGTCCTATTAAACTTTAAGCTCTTGATAGAATCAAGACCATTAAGATCCTCCTGACAAAGCGGTCAGCCTCTTCGACCACAAAACCATTCTTTCAAACAGCTAATCAGATATTTAGTGTTTAGTAAATATTCAGTAACACAATATGGAGGGCAAGGGGGAGAAAGTTCTGGAAATGCATGACTCCTAGACAAGCAGAGATATACAGACTTACATAAGTGCCACTATGTAAGAGAGCCAGTAAATGAACTGAACTATGGTGCTGATGACCATGGGGCTCCTAGTGTCCCCATTTGGCTTAATTGTAGGGCTTTCCCTGAATATCTGAACATTCGAGTCTTTATTTGGCACGTCGATATTTGGACATAATTTAAGTATTCTAATAGTCTGGGGGGGGGTTCTTTTTTTTGCGGGACTTTTATATACAGCATCTTGACAAACTATCCTGTAGCTTAGCCTATCATCCTCCTCCTCTTTATAGACTAAGGAGTCTGGAAAGTGAAAGACATATATGCCAAGTCTAATTGGTGTACTAAACTCTTCGTTTTAATTATGCTCTTGTGACTTTATCCTGACCGTGTTTTACCTTGTTCTGTGAAGCGGATCAGGCATTATGTCCTATATTTGTATTGTATTTTATTGTTTTACCTTGACTATGTACATTATTTTATCCTGTTGTGTAAGGCACATTGTAACATTGTTTAGAAAGGTGTGATATAAGTAAAATGTATTATCATTTATTATTATAACATCCCGGCCCTGTGATGGCCTGGCGGCCTGTCCAGGGTGTCTCCCTGCCTGCCGCCCAATGACTGCTGGAATATCCAAAGGATAACCATGACCTGGATGAATGAGAACATTCACAGACAGACTGCTGGAATAGGCTCCAGCATCCCCGCAACCCTGAGAGCAGGATAAGCATTTGGATAATGGAATGGAATTATAACATACTAGCATATGTAGACGGGCTGCAGTGACTGGTGATGTTGATTAACTTGGCATCACTGTTAAAGTATCTGGTAATGCTTTACATTACATGCATGTAATAATTGTTAGTTAATAGGTAATAAGGCCCCTTTAAGTCCTTATCAAATGCTTATTAACACTATTAATTGTTACTAAGACTATGAGTGTTAGTTAGTAGGTAATAAGGCCCTTATAGTTCATAACATTTGAATTTTGTGGCCTATGACAGTTATTTTAACAACTTTTAATCATGAAGGTCCTTAGATGCTACTTGCATGTTTTATGCACTGGACTTACAACCTAAGAAGAGTGTGAAAAAGTTGGTTTTGCATGTTTTGCAAGCACCACCTACTGGCTGAAACGTGTTTATGGTGCTATTATTAACAACAACAACAACAATAATAATAATGCATTTTATTTAAAAGCACATTTCATGACACTCAATGTCACCTTACATCAAATACAATAAAACAAAGCAGTAAAAAAAGTGCAATCAACAATAAAACACAATATGCAATAGAACATACATCAGCAGATGTTTAAAAAAAAGATGAATTTGATGATTTTAATGCTGTTAAAGTGAGTATGCTAGTTTAAAAAGGTGGGTTTTAGGTGCAGTTTTGAATTCTGTAATGGAATCCAGTAAGTGGAGATGATGGAGAATGGTGTACCAGAGTTTGGGGGCAGCATAGGAGAAAAACCTGGCACCCATTGTGCTGAGTTTGATGGCTGGTAGTGCCAATAAGTCTGAATGAGGTATGTGAGGTAAGCAGGGGATAGATTATGAAGAGCTTTGAATGTTAATGATAAAATTTTATAGTTAATCCGCTGTGACACAGGAAGCCAGTGTAATTGAATCAGCAGGGGAATAAACATGGTTAGTGGACTCTGAATGTGTAACAATCTGTGCAGCAGAATTCTGGACGAGTTGAAGTCGGCGAATAAGTGTGTTGGGGATGCCTGCCATTATCGCATTGCAGCAGTAAATGTGTGATGTGACCAAAGCATTGACTAAGAATTCTGTGGAGTGTTGTGTTAAAGTAGGGTGTAGTCTGGAGATGTTTTGCAGATGGAAAAGGGAAATCGGGGAGACATTGTTTATATGACTGGAAAAGGAAAGTGTGCTATCTAGCATAACACCAAGGCTCATAGCCTGAGCAGAGACAGGTATAGTGGCTCCAGCAAATATTAGTTTTTGAAAGTGTAGATTTAGTGCCAATGAGGAGTAGCTCAATTTACTACTGTTGAATTTCAGATAATTGTTAGCCATCCATATCTGTGTATCACGGAGGCAAGCAGTAAGGGTATCGGAGGGGAGAGTGGAAGTGGGCTTAGTGGGCACATAAAGCTGTGTATCATCAGCGCAACAGTGGAAATGGATACCATAGTGCCGGAAGATGTTGCCAAGAGGGAGGAGGTAAATAATAAACAGGAGTGCCCCCAACACTGAACCCTGTGGCACTCCATGAGGAACTATAAAACTTTCTGACTGGTAATTCTGAATTTGTACAAAATGTGTCCTATCTGTATGGTAGGAAGCAAACCATTGATACACAATGCCCCCAACTCTAATGCTAGCCAGATGAGCCACGAGGAGCCGATGGAATATAGTATCAAAGGCTGGGGTGAGGTCAAGGAGGATGAGGATAGAGAGTAGACTGGAGTCAGCTGCGCAAAGGAGGTCATTGGTGATCTTAACCAGGGCTGTTTCTGTGCTATGTTTGGGGTGAAAGTCAGATTAGAATTGTTCAAAGATATTATTGTTATCAAGGTGGCCCTGGAGTTGAGATGCAACTACCTTCTCAAGGATTGTGGAGATGGATGGTAAATTGGAAATAGGTTGGTAGTTGTTGTGGTCAATAGAATCTAAATTAGGTTTTTTTTAAAGTTGGTCTGATTATGACTACCTTTAGTGAAGGGGGAAACTGTACCAGTGGACAGAGAGGAGTTGATGATGGAGGTTATCAGGGAAATGATAGAGGGCAGGCATGTTTTAACTAGGGTTGTGGGAAGTGGATCCAGGTGACATATGGAGGCGCTAGACTTGGTAAGAAGTTCAAAAATCTGATTTTCAGGTGGAAGACCAAAGTCACATAAGACAGTGGATGGGGATAGTTTCATGTCACTTGCTGATGGTAAGCCAGTCTGCATTATGTTAGCAGATACTAGCTGGTCATGAATGGTACTAATTTTGGAGTTAAAAAAAACTTCAAAAAAGCAGAGCATTGTTCATTAGAAAGACTTAGATTTAGACTGCTTTTATTTGTCATTGCCTTATATGCATGTCTCATATATACAAGGGAACAAAATCACATTTCACATGGACCTCAGCACCAAATAAAAACACAATAAATATTAAAAACAAAAAGTGCATTAAAAACAAGAATTACTTCACAGACCTAAACATCACAAGCACGTCTGACATGGACAGTGAGTAAGAAGGTCAGAAAGTCATTTCACAGAAGGTGTTCAAGCTGTTGAGGAACCTCACAGCCTGAGGAATGAAACTGTTGCATAGTCTGGTGGAGGCAGCTTGGATGCTCCGGTACCTCCTGCCAGAGGGTAGGAGGGTGAAGTGGATGTGGGAAGGGTGGGTGGGGTCCTTCACAATGCTAAGAGCCTTCCAGGTGCACCGTGCATCATAGATGGCCTGGATGGATGGGAGAGCAGTTCCTATGATCTTTCCAGCTGTCTTTGCTATCCACTGTGGGGATTGGTGGCTGAAAGCCTTGCAGTTCCTATGCCAGACAGTGATAGAGGTGGTCAGAATGCTCTCTATGGTGCCTCTGTAGAATGTGATGAGGATGGGTGGGGGGAGACTCACCTTCTTCAGATGTTGCAGGAAGTGAAGACACTGCTGGGTCTTCTTGGAGAGCACAGTGACATGTGAGGACCAGGAGAGGTCCTCTGTGATGTAGGGTTACTGTTACTGGTTATTATTACTTAGTAAAGGTTACCGTTTCAGTTGGATTTATCAACTTTTTATCTGTGGAAAATAGAGTTCCAGTATTCCCTTCAACTGTACTGATGACATTTGCATAATAGGATGTTCTAGCTGTTGAAAGAACATTTTTTTAATGTAGTATATGATCCAAATACACTTGTTTGTGAACAGCACAGGGCCCGAAATTAACTTTTTGGCTTACCGGCCAAGGGGACTGGTAGATGAAAAAATCTACCGGCCAAACATATTTTTTACCGGCCAAAATAATTAGCAGCCTTTTTTGTGCCATACATACATTTTCAGTACATATCAATGAGAGAATAAGGTATTGTGTTGAATAAAAGCTTTTAAAAATGTGACAAGAGGAGATCTGAAGCAAAAATATTTTTTATGTAAAATCAGTCAGTGGTTAAACGATAAAATGTTACAAGTATGATTTCATGTTTTATTTGCAGTATTATTATAACTACTCGAGTGCTCCACATGCCAATCCCTAGTCCCAGACTACTTCTCACTCTACAGCAGCCACTCTCTTTGCACCATCCATGAAGTCTGGCCTCCTGCTCCTGACAGAGTCTTGGTGCCACAGCTCAACAGCACTGGTTGGGTCATACTCCCTGATCTCAGGAGATGACAGCTGCACCATCAGTAGATCCGAGAGTGTGTCTGAGTTGAGGTTGGACCGCCAATTGGTTTTAACCTGTTTCATGTTGTTGAAGCTAGCACACAGTAATGTTAGTGCAAGCTAGGTGCCACATACCAGTAGGGTTACCAACATTCTATTCCAGGAAAACAGGTCAGGAGGAACGGGAGGGCGGAGGTAATCAAGAAAAAATTGCAGCCTACATGATGCTTTGTATAGGTAGCTCAGAGCCTTATGTAGTAATAATAATAATAATAACAATAATAATAATAATAATAAACTTTATTTGTATAGAACTTTTCATACAAACAATGGAGCCCAAAGTGATTTTACATTTCAACACAGAAGATACTATAGTAGGCTAAAGCTATAGAGTAAACATATGTCTGTTAAAGATATATCCATTCATATAACACAAATAATAATAATAATAGCTTTATCTATTGAGCACTTTTTGCTGTTAAGCTTATTGTCACAGTCCATGCTGTTGTAGCTCAGTCTGTGTTTAACTGTATGATATACAGATGACATCTTGCATGCAGCAACTCTGTCATTTTCAGTAGTAGTCGTGGCGAAGAACTTGCTAATGCTAGATGCAACTTTAGTTTGTGTAGTCCTCTGGTGCGTGGCGGCATGTTGTTTCGCGTCGTTTTCTCTTCCGTGGCTGATCAAAAACTCCGGAGGACACAGGTTGCAGAAATCTCTCGCCAAAACGCCACCGACAGGTTTAACCCAATTATAGACCCTTTTACAGTTGGTAAACAGTGATCAAATGATTTTGCTGCCAAAATGCACGCGCATACTATGCGTGACGTAGGTCATAAAAGGGTCTATTGATCGGTCTTCTCCCCAATGGAATGCGGTAGAAATTAATACCTTTAGTTTTACTAGACCTGTTCTGGCAACCCAAAACACAACAATATGACATTTTACAAATGTAAATATCAATTGATCAAAAATCCACTTGCACTCTGCATACAATATAGTTAGTCTCACAACCATCTTGTAAACCTGCCCTATATGTAACTACTATTCCCCACTCACTCCACCCTCCCTGCACTCTCTTCTTCATCTCTCTCCTGCACTCCCCATTACTTTGAACAGTTGACTCCAAGTATTTAAACTCAACCACCTTCATCAACTCTACTCCTTGCATCCTCACCTTTCCGCTCACTTCCCTCTTCTTTCCAGTGCATATCTCCACCTCTCCAGGCTCTCCTCAAGCTGCAGCCTATTCTTACTACAGATCACAATGTCATCTGCGAACATCACAGTCCATGGAGACTCCTGCTGATCTCATCCGTCAACCTGTCCATCACCATTGCTAACAAGAAAGGGCTCAAAACCGATCCTTAAATAAAAAAATCGCTCCCAGCCATCCAGGCTACTCTCCAGGACATCATAGGCCAGACAAACGTGAAAAGAAAGACAGAGGCTAGGGCTGTGCAAGGGCTTATTGATGAACAGTTCGTTTTAAGCCTCACTTTACTTGAGGATGTATTCAGGGTGAGCAAGTTTGCCTCGGACCAGTTACAGTCACCCAACCTGGATATCTCATCTGTGAATGATCTGGTTCAGTTAGTCATCGCAACGTTTTTGGAAAAACGGTCAGAAGAGGCATGGAACAACATACAAGAGTGTGCTAAAGAGCTGTGTGTTAAGGCTGGCATAGCACAGCAGAGACCACCACCACCAAGGAGAGAGGATCGGCAGCAATCCAGCCGTTTATGGGACTATGTGGTTGAGGCCCCGAATCCGATACACCACACACATTCATCAGATGACCTGCACACACAACTTTTTTATCCAGTAATTGACAGGCTGGTCAATGAATTGAGGAGACGCTTCTCCACAGATGCGTGTCATGTGCTGACAGGGGTCTCAGCCCTTAACCCAAAACACAAATCTTTCTTAGGTAAGCAGTGCATATTGCCAATGGCACAGAACTATGGCATTACCGAAGACAATTTAAATGCTGAGTTACACCAAGTCCGACGTCTACTCGAAAGGAAATCACAGCAAGGACACACCGTTAACACCACTTTGGAATTTTTATCACTGATGGCAACATACAAGGACGTGTTTATGGACCTGTACAAACTCACATGTCCTTGACATTTCCCATTACATCTGCATCCTGTGAGCGAACTTTCTCCTGTCTCTGACACTTGAAGACATACTTGAGGAGCACCAGCGGGGATGCCCGTACCAGTAACCTTGGACTTTTGGCCGTGAATATTAGGAGAGCAAGAGCCTTGGATGTCTACCAGATCATCGATACATTTGCCCTCAGCCACAACAACTGACGCATTGTCCTTCTGTGAAACGTCGACTGGTAATTGACTGGCGTTTTTTCCCCCATGGCGATGGGTTGAATATTGTGTTGTATACTGAGAATGATTGCAACTGTGTGTTAACTATTATCATATGGATAGACATTTAGTTGTTTTGGTATCATATGGCATTGATGGTTATAACCAATTCCTTAATAATTATGTGGATACTGTGTAATTAGCATAGGCCTGCCCCGGACATCCAGAAGAATGCCAGATCTACGTCTGCGCCCCCTAGTACATTTAGCCCCAGTACCTACCAACAGTAAGTATGTTTTACCTATCTGGCTTGGCTCTCTGATCCTTTTTTCACTTTTGCTTTGTCTTGAAAGTTTTGTTCTGGTTTGATTTGACTGATAATGAATAAGAAAGGGGTAGGACCAGAAAACTCCTTTATTTCATCCTACACCCTTTTTCGAACATGGACCAGTTATTTCTTGTGTTGTTACAGAGAGTTTGCAAAATATGTTCACTATTATTTCCATTTGTTCTTGTATTCCTGCCTATATATTTTATTTTGTTATTTTAACATGTTCGAAATAAAATCAATATCAAGATGAGCCAACACGGGTATGGCAAGGTGGGCTTCAGGATGTTTTTTCTTATCGGCACGGTGACTACCTGAAGTGTGGCGAGCTCCTGACATAAACCTTAGCTTAGCACCATACCCTCCCCTCCGAGTACCTAGCTAAAAGCTAGATAGGTGGAGCGCCCCTTCCCCAGGGCAGTAGCAACTCCACAAAATGTATACACAGAGTCAATAAACCATAAACCTACCACAGGTGAAACACGTTTTAGTAAAACATAATTGTTTGACAGTTTCTCAATAACACGAAGCTGGTTTACAAAATAACCCAGTCACTAAAGTGAACAAAACTGAAAAAGAACACGCAAACAGCCCCTATTCGTTGTTTTGTTTTTTTACATACCCAGTTCGTCGAGATCTTCTCAGCAGGTCTCCAGTCTTGGCTGTGATGGTGGCCTTCCCTCGAATTCCCAGTTCACAGTTAGGAAAATAAAAACATACCTCAGTTTCTGATGAGGGCCAAAAACAACAAAATCCAAATGCCAGGCCGCGTAGGGCAGGTAACTCACACCATGTAGGATGAGGCAGGGTGAATCGCTGGGTGGCAGTGACCGACTTCTAGCGGCTCCTGGTACTTCCGGCTCCTTTACGCTGCAAGCGCGTGCTCGTGAAATGGCGTCCGTCCGTCTCCCGCTCGGCAAGCAATGATTTATTACCAGGGTAACCACGCTGTAGCTACACCGACTTCCGTTCAACAAGGGATTTAATTTGACCTCACTATCGAAGGCTTACACGGCCGCCTGCTTCTTCGGCCCTCCCCCGGCCCGCTGCACTTATACGCTTCAGACACAGCCCCACCGTTGCGCTGCTAGCCGCTACACCGCGGACCGTCTTCCCGAACTGTATTTATCCATCCATCCATAGCTCTCAGGGTCGCGGGGATGCTGGAGCCTATCCCAGCAGCCATTGGGCGGCAGGCGGGGACACACCCTGGACAGGCCGCCAGGCCATCGCAGGGCGAACTGTATTTATACCGCAGCCTACTTTTCAACCCCTCGCTCGTCCGAGCCGCCCGCCTTACTGGAGTCAGACACGCACTTCCTTTTGTCCCCTTCCGTTTCCTCTTGCGCGCATCTCTAGCCCCGCCCCCCTCACCGCCGATGGACCAACCTGTCTTGAGTGAAATAAGCAGGCCAGTAAACAATAAGCACTATCTGTACCCTTACATTAAGCGAGCAGAAAAAAGGCACAGCCACATCGCCACTGAAATCACAAACATGACTGACATTTTTCAGCAGGAGCAAAATAATCCAGTGATTCAAGTAATTCTTTAATAGAGTACTGTCTATTAAAGAATTACTTGAATCACTGGATTATACATATTTGTATATATATTTGCTTCTTTTTTTTTCTCCAGAAACCAGCAGTGGTGTTGTTGATAAAAGTGTTCAACAAACGAGGAGCGGAATATTAAGATAGATGTAGAATAAGATAGATCTACATCTATCTTTGTTAAAAGAAACACTCAATGGTAGGGAAAGTGCTCAACAAATAAGGAGCAAAATAATCCAGTGAGTCAAGTAAATTATCTATGAGACAGTACAAGCCTGTTTCATGCCATGGGCAATCATCACAGCTGATGTACTTGTACTGTCTCATAAAGAATTTACTTGACTCGCTGGATTATATACACACAGTAAAAAACTGAGTGTTGATTTAACTCTGAGAGTGTAGAAATTGGTCTTTTCGGGACCATTTGTACACTCTCAGAGTTAAATTAGCACTCAGGAAGTTAAATGAACACTCAGGATTTTACTGTGTGTGTGAGTGTGTGTGTGCGTGTGTGTGTGTGTGTGTGTGTGTGTGTGTGTGTGTGTGTGTGTGTGTGTGTTTACATACATAATATATACGTATATTATGTGTATATATACAGTGCATCCGGAAAGTATTCACACCCCTTCACTTTCCCCACATTTTGTTATGTTACAGCCTTATTCCAAAATGGATTAAATTCCTTTTTTTCTCATCAATCTACATACAATACCCCATAATGACAAAGCGAAAAATGTTTTGTAGAAATTTTTGCAAATTTATTAAAAATAAAAAACTGAAATATTGCATGTACATAAGTATTCACACCCTTTACTCAGTACTTGGTTGAAGCACCCTTGGCAGCGATTACAGCCTCAAGTCTTCTTGGGTATGAAGCTACACGCTTGGCACACCTATATTTGGGGTGTTTCTCCCATTCTTCTCTGCAGATCCTCTCAAGCTCTGTAAGGTTGATGGGGAGCGTCGCTGCACAGCTATTTTCAGGTCTTTCTAGAGATGTTCAATGGGGTTCAAGTCTGGGCTCTGGCTGGGCCACTCAAGGACATTCACAGACTTGTCCCAAAGCCACTCCTTCATTGTCTTCGCTGTGTGCTTAGGGTCATTGTCATGTTGAAAGGTAAACCTTCGCCCCAGTCTGAGGTCCTGAGCGCTCTGGAGCAGGTTTTCATCAAGGATCTCTCTGTACTTTGCTCCATTCATCTTTCCCTCGATCCTGACTAGTCTCCCAGTTCCTGCTGCTGAAAAACATCCCCACAGCATGATACTGCCACCACCATGCTTCCCTGTAGGGATGGTATTAGCAAGGTGATGAGAGGTGCATGGTTTCCTCCAGACGTGACGTTTGGTATTCAGGCCAAAGAGTTTAATCTTGGTTTCATCAGACCAGAGAATCTTGTTTCTCATGGTCTGAGAGTCCTTTAGGTGCTTTCTGGCAAACTCCAACCGGGCTGTCATGTGCCTTTTACTGAGCAGAGGCTGGCCACTCTACCATAAAGGCCTGATTGGTGGAGTGCTGCAGAGATGGTTGTCCTTCTGGAAGGTTCTCCCATCTCCACAGAGGAACGCTGGAGCTCTGTCAGAGTGACCATCGGGTTCTTGGTCACCTCCCTGACCAAGGCCCTTCTCCCCCGATTGCTCAGTTTGGCTGGGCGGCCAGCTCTAGGAAGAGTCCTGGTGGATCCAAACTTCTTCCATTTACGAATGATGGAGACAACTGTGCTCTTCGGGACCTTCAAAGCTGTATTAATTTTTTTGCACCCTTCCCCAGATCTGTGCCTCGATACAATCCTGTCTCAGAGGGCCACAGACAATTCCTTTGACTTCATGGCTTGGTTTCTGCTCTGACATGCACTGTCAACAGTGGGACCTTATATAGACAGGTGTGTGCCTTTCCAAATCATGTCCAATCAAATTGAATTTACTAGAGGTGGACTCCAATCAAGATGTAGAAACATCTCATGGATGATCAGTGGAAACAGGATGAACCTGAGCTCAATTTTGAGTGTCATAGCATAGCACGTACATGCAATATTTCAGTTTTTTATTTTTAATAAATTTTCAAAAATTTCTATAAAACCTTTTTCACTTTGTCATTATGGGGTATTTTATGTAGATTGATGAGAAAAAAAGGAATTTAATCCATTTTGGAATAAGGCTGTAACATAACAAAATGTGGGGAAAATGAAGGGGTGTGAATACTTTCCGGATGCACTGTATATACACACATAATATACGTATATATTATTTATGTAAACACACACACACACACACACACACACATATATATATATATATACATATATATACACTACCGTTCAAAAGTTTGGGATCACATTGAAATGTCCATATTTTTGAAGGAAAAGCACTGTACTTTTCAATGAAGATAACTTTAAACTAGTCTTAACTTTAAAGAAATACACTCTATACATTGCTAATGTGGTAAATGACTATTCTAGCTGCAAATGTCTGGTTTTTGGTGCAATATCTACATAGGTGTATAGAGGCCCATTTCAAGCAACTATCACTCCAGTGTTCTAATGGTACAATGTGTTTGCTCATTGGCTCAGAAGGCTAATTGATGATTAGAAAACCCTTGTGCAATCATGTTCACACATCTGAAAACAGTTTAGCTCGTTACAGAAGCTACAAAACTGACCTTCCTTTGAGCAGATTGAGTTTCTGGAGCATCACATTTGTGGGGTCAATTAAACGCTCAAAATGGCCAGAAAAAGAGAACTTTCATCTGAAACTCGACACTCTATTCTTGTTCTTAGAAATGAAGGCTATTCCATG
Organism: Lampris incognitus; assembly: GCF_029633865.1. Taxonomy (NCBI): domain Eukaryota; kingdom Metazoa; phylum Chordata; class Actinopteri; order Lampriformes; family Lampridae; genus Lampris; species Lampris incognitus. The sequence continues at coordinate 37,740,612 of NC_079212.1, forward strand.
CGAGAAATTGCTAAGAAATTGAAGATTTCCTACACCGGTGTGTACTACTCCCTTCAGAGGACAGCACAAACAGGCTCTAACCAGAGTAGAAAAAGAAGTGGGAGGCCGCGTTGCACAACTGAGCAAGAAGATAAGTACATTAGAGTCTCTAGTTTGAGAAACAGACACCTCACAGGTCCCCAACTGGCATCTTCATTAAATAGTACCCGCAAAACACCAGTGTCAACATCTACAGTGAAGAGGCGGCTGCGGGATTCTGGGCTTCAGGGCAGAGTGGCAAAGAAAAAGCCATATCTGAGACTGACCAATAAAAGAAAAAGATTAAGATGGGCAAAAGAACACAGACATTGGACAGAGGAAGACTGGAAAAAAGTGTTGTGGACGGATGAATCCAAGTGTGAGGTGTTTGGATCACAAAGAAGAACGTTTGTGAGACGCAGAACAAATGAAAAGATGCTGGAAGAATGCCTGACGCCATCTGTTAAGCATTGTGGAGGTAATGTGATGGTCTGGGGTTGCTTTGGTGCTGGTAAGGTCGGAGATTTGTACAGGGTAAAAGGAATTCTGAATAAGGAAGGCTATCACTCCATTTTGCAACGCCATGCCATACCCAGTGGACAGCGCTTGATTGGAGCCAATTTCATCCTACAACAGGACAATGACCCTAAACACACCTCCAAATTGTGCAAGAACTATTTAGAGCAGAAGCAGGCAGCTGGTATTCTATCGGTAATGGAGTGGCCAGCGCAGTCACCAGATCTGAACCCCATTGAGCTGTTGTGGGAGCAGCTTGACCGTATGGTACGCAAGAAGTGCCCATCCAACCAATCCAACTTGTGGGAGCTGCTTCTGGAAGCGTGGGGTGCAATTTCTCCAGATTACCTCAACAAATTAACAGCTAGAATGCCAAAGGTCTGCAATGCTGTAATTGCTGCAAATGGAGGATTCTTTGACGAAAGCAAAGTTTGATGTAAAAAAAATCTTATTTCAAATACAAATCATTATTTCTAACCTTGTCAATGTCTTGACTCTATTTTCTATTCATTTCACAACATATGGTGGTGAATAAGTGTGACTTTTCATGGAAAACACAAAATTGTTTGGGTGATCCCAAACTTTTGAACGGTAGTGTATATATATATATATATATATATATATATATATATATATATATATATATATATATGATACATACACATACATAAAGCAATTATAAACGATACAGAACAATACAGCAGGGGACATGAAGAAAAGTTTTTAAATATATGTTCAAAACATCGTATATTTTCAGAGTTTGAAGGTCACGACGAACTTTTTTTAGCTAAGTGTAACACATTCTTATATAAATTCAAATTTCTACAAGTGAAAATGGAAAAAGGCAGATAATCAATTAAATATGCAAAGTAAACAATTAACAAGTATCTAAACATGGTAAACAATAACCTAAATAAAGTCAATGAAACTTAACCAGAGGCAACAAAAAATAGTTCCTTATAATATGACAGTGTGTGTTCACTTTTTTTTATTCGTCATGAGGACCAATGTGTCTAAATACATATTGAACTCAACCAGAAAAGCCCCAAGGTTTGGGAGAGATCTAGAGAACCTCACTTTATGTAAGTAAAACTTACCACGTGCAATTAAAGATTCGTCATGTAATTCACTGCACTATAATGCAGTTCTCTTTATATATGCATTTCTTGTTAACAGTAATATTACCATTGTTCCAAATTATATCCCTATGTGGTGAAAAGTTGTGAACATAACAAAATTTCCAAGACAGTAAAGCCTGCTGATAGAACTTTGAGAGTTTTATCAGCAATTTAGAGACAGCGTAATAACGCCCCAATAGAAACTTTAAGCCACCTCAATTTTTAAAGATATTGTGTGGTATAAATAAATAATGATTCTGGGAGCACCAAACATTTTTTAAGACATTTGATCTTGAAGGTGCAATTTAAATGGACAAAATCTAAGATTTCCAGTCCCCCTTCAGCTCTCTCCAACCTGAGTATTTCTTTTTTAAGGTAATGGTGTCTGTTTTTCCATACAAATTTGATAAATAAATTATTAACTTCTTTACAGAGCACATCATTAACATAGAGTGACAAGGTAAGATAAACGAATCTTGATACTCCTTCAGCCTTCGTCAATTATAATCTTCCAAAAATGGAAAGATTTCTCTGAAGCCACATATTAAGAATTGACTTGGTTTTCTTAATTTTAGGAAGAAAATTTAGCTGCTGTCTGAGAGCCATATCCTTTGAAATGTGAATACCAAGGTATCTTACACATTGTTTAACAGGGACATTAAACACAAGTTTCTCTTCAGTCTCATATAAACAGAAAATTTCACTTTTGTTTATATTGAGCTTAAGACCTGAAGCTTCTGAAAATCCACCGGTTACATGTAATGCACTCTGTATTTGCCATTTATCCTTAAGAAATAATACCGTGTCATCAGCTAGCTGTGTAATTTTTATCGCTCTGTCAAAAACAGCTAAGCCTTGTATATCTGGACTATGTGTATTTAAAGACAAAAGTTCAGCAACAATCAAAAACAAAAAACAAGAAATAGGACATCCTTGATGTACACCTCTTGAAATGGGAAACCTTTTTGAAACGTTGGGATACAGAATGACAGAGCTGTTTATGTCCTCATAGAACATGACAATATTATTGATAAAGTTACTTCCAAAACCAAAAATTTGCAGGGCTTGTATAATGAAAGAACGTTCAATTGAATCAAATGACTTATAAAAATCAAGGAATACAAATAATGCATTTGAATTTATGTAGTTCGAATAGTCACTTAAGTCTAATACTAATTTGATGTTAGAGCTAATCTGGCGCTTGGCCATAAAACCCTTTTGGTTTTCACTTATTATCTCTTTTAGATTCTTTTTTAAACCTTCAGCATGAACCTGCGATACAATTTTATAGTCTTTGTTTAAAAGTGAAATGGGCCTCCAATTTTCAATTACTAAATGATCTTTATCTGGTTAGGAATTAGGGTTATCAGACCTTGTTTCATGGTTGTTGTCATCTCTTTTCTAGCTATGCATTCTTTGAACATGAGTAATAAGTTGTCCTTAATTAAATCCCAAAAACAAAGATAAAGTTCTACTGAGAGACCATCATTTCCGGGTGATTTCCTTAATTTTGTTGAGTGTACAGCGTCAGTGATTTCTGAACTTAAAAGCTCACCTTCACAGCTCTCTTTGAGTTTTTCAGAAATAAGGGGTGTAAATTCTTTAACATGTTCCATAAATGTGTCACATTTTGATTGATTAAATTCGGATGTATATAATTTGCTATCAAAGGAGGTAATATAATTTGCATTATTGGGGTCAGAGCTAGTGATACCATTTACATTAAGAGATGGATAATTATTTCTTTTGCTATTTCTTTTCTCTAAACCAAAAAAGTAACTGGAATCCCCCCCTCCTTCTAACCACTTAGCCCTTGACCTGATGAAGGCACCCTTGGTGAGTCTCATATACATTCAATCAAGTTCTTCACTGAGACTTTTAACTGTTTTTAATTCTTCTTCAGATAAATTGGGCCTAGAAGTGAACAACTGTAGCTGGTTCATTAAGAGATCTTCTTTGCTAGAGTTTATTTTTTTTAGTACTTTTTGGTATGTTGACCGAGTTTTGCGTCACAAATCCATCATGCAAGTTGATCGGATGTTTGTCAGAAAAATGACTTACAGACTTAATGAAGTGAGACTTGAGAAGTCATGGGCAAGCACGTGACGATATACGCATGGCCTTTGCACTTGTGGGAAACGCGAACGCGGAAAAGCAAAAAAAAAAAAAGCACGCACACGCCCGCACACGTGCACGCACACAAATGTGACTCACTGGCAGTCTGGACCTGATCAGACCCTATTAGTTTGCTTTGCCTATACTCTCATGCAACGTGGGTTATATTGTGCGCGCGCGCGCATGTGTTTGTGTGTGGTTTTACGTGTGTGTGTGTGCGTGTGTGTGTGTGTGTGTGTGTGTGTGTGTGTGTGTGTGTGTGTGTGTGTGTAGGGGGGTATTGGAAAAAAGAAAAGGAAAGAAAGGAACATAGCAAACGCTATGAATTTGTCCATTTCTCGGGTTCTCGGGAGGACTGGGGCGAGAGAAATAGAGAGAGAGAGAGAGAGAGAGAGAGAGAGAGAGAGAGAGAGAGAGAGAGAGAGAGAGAGAGAGAGAGAGAGAGAGAGAGAGAGAGAGAGAGAGAGAGAGAGAGGAATCAAGGAGGGTGCACCTTATAGCTCCAGACCCCTCCTCTTTTCCTCAATGTATGTCTGTCTATCTCCCCGTCTGTCTGCACGTCTGTCTGTCTGTCTGCTCGCCTGTCTGTCTGCTCGCCGGCTGACGCCGTCCGAGAGTTAGCGGTTTTTATCCCTCATCATCCCGGGGAAGCCTGTGCGGAATCTGTGGAGTGGGCTAATTGCAGAATACGGTGCTGACAGACCGAGAGGAGAGAGAGAGAGAGAGAGAGAGAGAGAGAGAGAGAGAGAGAGAGAGAGAGAGAGAGAGAGAGAGAGAGAGAGAGAGAGAGAGAGAGAGAGAGAGAGAGAGAGAGAGAGAGAGAGAGAGAGAGAGAGAAAACAGATCCACCACAGCGCAAAGCGAGAAGGACAAATAAACGCCAGCAAACACGCAGGGCTGCGGTGCAATGTTGCAACTGTAGGACAATAATATTCGTTTAAAAAACGAAAATCTCTGCGGTGACGCTGAACCAAACAAAACCAACGTTCAACAACTTCCCGGGTTTGCTCTGTCTGTCCGGGGCGGTCTGCGGAACGTGAGCCCTGTTGCCGGAAAAGACAGGAGCCGGGAGTGCTGGACAGATCCACTGGGAAGGTAATGATGATGATGATGATGATGATGATGATGATGATGGTGTGTGTGTGTGTGTGTGTGGATTCCAGCACGCATACAATACGGGTAAATATTCAAACACTTCATGGAAAAAAAACCCCTCCGTGCGGGTTTTCACCCCCCCCCCGTCTGTGACTGTGAGCTGTGCTTAGTGCGCTTATGTTTAGGAGTTTTCATTAAAAGGGTGCAACTGCCATAGTGTACTAGCCTACATGGATGCTGATGTAGGTGTGTGTGTGTGTGTGTGTGTGTGTGTGTGTGTGTGTGTGTGTGCGTGCGTGTGCGTGTGTGTGTGTGTGCGTGATGCTTGTGTGTTTGCGTGTAACATCTGCTCTGCCTGTGGTGCATTCAGTTATCATCAATGTATGCATTTTCATACGAGTGCTTGTTTATAGCCTGTGTCAACGCGTGTGCCTGTTTGTGATGCCTTTCGATTGTGTGTGTGTGTGTGTGTGTGTGTGTGTGTGTGTGTGTGTGTGTGTGTGTGTGTGTGTGTGTGTGTGTGTGTGTGTGTGTTTGTGTGTGAGACAATTGTTCTGATTCTTGCATTTTGGTGTCTTGGAATGTCATCTTGTACTTGTCTATATGTGTGTATGTGTGTGTTTGTGTGCGCGCGCGCATGCATGCACGTGTGTGAGTGTTTCTGTGTGTGGCATAATTAGTGTTAGTATGTGTGCATTTGGGTAAGCACGTGTAAAACACTTGTAACTCTGAGCATCTGCTGAAATACCTGTGTGTGTGTGTGTGTGTGTGTGTGTGTGTGTGTGTGTGTGTGTGTGTGTGTGTGTGTGTGTGTGTGTGTGTGTGTGTGTGTGTGTGTGTGTGTGTGTGTTAATATCTGGTAAATTAAAGTTTCCTCGGGGCTTATCTGAAAAAGAATGAACATGATCTACAGTTGCCCTTCAGGCCATTAAAGGGAAATGCTACTCAATTTAAGAGTTGAAGTTAGTCACTGCCATGACATGAAGGGCAATGAAACAGCAAAGGTACCCCTTTAAACAGATATGGGTCTCTGTTTTATAAGAGACAACGTGGTCAGGACAACTCCCATACTTGGATAGATGTATATTTTATTGCATTAGAACACTTAAACAGAATGCATTGTGGTTTTTAGTTTTGGCAATGAATGGATCTGTGTGTACGTACTGACTATACCTAGAGAGCAGTTTATCTTTGAAGAACATGTGCCACAAATCCCCCATATGCAATCCACAGTGGGTGATCCAGACAGGTGCCAGGTGGGTTGGAGGTGGGCAAGCAGCAACTCAACGAGCAACCCAGCGGCACAGATATCAACATGCAGGACAAACTGGCAGTTCTCTCGTTAAATAGCCCACTCTTTTTGTAAGCACAAGGTTTTCTATAAATGTACAATGAGGCCCTGGATGGCCTGGCGGCCTGTCCACTGTGTCTCCCCACCTGCCGCCCAGTGACTGCTGGGATAGACTCCAGCATCCCCGCGACCCTGAGAGCAGGATAAGCAGTTTGGATAATGGATGGATGGATGTACAATGAGACGTTCATTTTTGTGTATGAAATTATATGATAACAGGAGCTGGGCTATATGGCCATATTATATTGATATTGTCATATGAGACGTTACCACTTGGATTTTTAGTCATCGTAATGTCATGCCATAACTCAAAAGGATTTTTCTTTGCATCCAACTTTCATAGAGTCAAGTAAACACATGGAGACATTTTTTTGTGTCTATGTCTAGCAGTAGTGTACCCTTTTTCTTACGTTGTGTGATGGATGAGGTGCACACCATCGCATTCGGCTCCAACCTGCCATCTCATACCCGTCTGATAACACAGAAAGGTATGAGATCTTCAACTGCCAGTTTCATGTTAAAAAAAATCCAGGAAATACACGGAGACAGGATATGGCAGACCGAAGTTTTTTCTTTTTACACACAAGCAAAATGAAAAATACTAGAACGTACCTAATAACACAGAGAGGTATGAGATCTCCAACAGCCAGTTTCACATGAACAATTCCATTAAATACTAAAGTAAAAACAGAATTGAGTGAACTCACAGCTGGTTAGTGAGCTACATCATTAGGGCTACCTATGAAGCTAAAATTGGGTTAGAAAACTCACGAATAGTATGGTGTGCTCGACAAATTACTCCATGCAATTTACAACCAACCAATATCATTGCAAAGCATTTTCTCTGGTAATTGGGAGCTCATCTCGATATACAAAATGCAGACAACACACTTTTACCCATAAAAAACAAAGTTGTAAAGGGTATTAATGGAGTTGATTAAATATCGACCCCCCATGGAGACAGGACATGGCAGACTGAATGCAATGTTGGGGAACCTGCATCCCAAGGTAGTGTGTCAACTAGAGATATAAAGACAAAAGACCAGCAGTCAGCTAAGTCCGCAAAACAGTCAATGTCCACAGCTGGGTCACGGGAATCAGACTTGTCCAGTTTGTCAACAGTCTCCAACAAGTCACCAACAGTAGTGACATCAACCGCAGTAGTTGACCAATCCCAGTGGAGACCAAGAGCTGGGAGATCCATGACACAATCCTGTCCTCAGGTCCACAGTCAGGCACCATAACAGAACCCTCAATATCTACATCCAGCACAGACTCATCCATATCACCATCAGACAGAAGAACCTCAGTCTTCAGGTTCAGTTGCAATAGTTTAGAAATTCACAGGCATGATAAGATTCCTGTGGACCCCTTTCTCTTGGTCTATTGCAAAGTTCCTGAGTCTGAAGGTATGAACGTCCTCATGTTTCTCCATGACAGAGCAGAGGTGGCTATCCCAGCGATCAGCCAGCTTCAGCCTACCTCGTTCCCCCTTGATAGCCAAAAGGACTCTGTCCTCAACATTCACAGGTGCACCTTTTAGTTTATGGTTGTAAAGGTCAGTTTGCCTCTCCTGCTGCTTTTTGGTTGAGATCTGGGCAAGCCTAACAGCATCTGCAAAGTCACACTTGAGACACTGTCCATAGGCATCATAATCCACCACCTGGTCATCCAAAAGCACAGACTCAGACATCATGTCCACAGGCAACCTGGGGGTTCTGCCGAACATCAGTTGAAAGGGAGCAAAGCTTGCGGTCTTGTGCACTGTGGCATCATAGCAGAAGGTAAGAGATCTCAGTAGCTGGGCCATCTGTACTTGGCCCTAGGTGGAAGGGCTCTGATCATATTTCCAAGAGTGCAATTGAATCTTTCAACTGCTCCACTGCCTACGGGGTGGTAAGGACTAGTATGAGATTTCTCAACACCAGCAACTTTGACCGTCTTTGCAATCAGACTGCTCTCAATGCTTGCACCATGATCTGAGTGCACCCACTTGAGAAAGCCATAGACACAGAAGAAATTGTTCCAGAGCTACTCATCGAAAGCCTTGGCTCACTGGATGAGACAGAGATAGACCTGAGCCAGCTTAGTAAAAAGATCTGTCACTACGAGCATGTCAAGGACCTGTTGGAGACATCCTCAGTGGACCAAAAATCTATACAAACCACCTCAAGAGGTCTAGAGGTCTTAACACTCTCATGTGCCCCCCTGGCCTCAGGTCCAGGAGACTTAATGAACACGCAATGACGACAGTGCCTCACATACTCCTTGAAATCCCCTTCAATCCCATGCCAATAGAACTGCTGTCTGTTCAGGTAGATTGTCCGTCTCTACCCTTGGCAACCTGCCTCGTCATGGACGCATTTAAGAACTTTCTCTTAAAAAGCAGGTGGCGCAACATACTGGTAAGTCTTCCTGTTTGTAACAGCATCTTAGAAGTGTGACACATCTCAACCATGTTGATGGTGAGCTTGCCCAAATGTCGGAAGAACCGCAAAGCATCAACAGGTTCATGTGGACATTCTCATCTTGACGGTGTTCTCTGACATTCCATAAAGTGAAGTGCTTGACTCAAACAGGGATCAGCATACTGCATAGCTATCAGCCCGTCTCTAGGCATAGAGCAGAAACACTGGACAACACATTTTTTTCAAACGTTTTGCTTCCTGAAAAAAAACATAGAGATTATGATAGACAATGTCAAACTGAACACAAAATTAATTTCAGATTTGCTGTATCACGTAGGAATTTAGAGAAACATTAAATAACTTCTATTGAATGTAACATGTTTAATCACATAATGATGCTGACACATTGTGTTAGTTAACCTGAGCTTAAAATGTTTTGCAGTTGATTTTTGTTTGTACTCAGCATCTGGTGCCTCTCCTGTCAGTGTCCAACAATAGTCGGCCAGCACTGATGGATTCCAGTTGCCCTGTAACCAATTTTCCATGGTGGCAATGTCCTGGTGAAATCTTTCACCATGTTCGTCACTGACTGCACCAAGATCAGCAGGGAAGAAGTCAAGTTCGAATGCAGAAAATGAATTTCCAATGACATGTTGCACTTCATGGTTTTGTATGCTTTAAGCATGTTATCAAGCAGCTCAATATAGTTTGGTGTTCTGTAGTTGCCAAGAAAATTCTCAACAACATTCTTAAATGTATTCCGTGTTATTTTCTCTGGCCCCACTAGCAGATCTTCTAACTTCCTGTCACTGATGACTTGTCTGATTTGTGGCTCAACAAAAATGCCTTCCTTAATCTTGGCATCAGCTATTCTTGGAAACATCTGTCTCTAATAATGAAACCCATCACCTTCTTTGTTCATTGCTTTCACAAAATCTTTCATCGGTCTGAGTTTTATATGAAGAGGAGGCAGAGGTATCTTTGTTGGGTCGACAAGTGGTTTATACGCCATGCTTTTCTGCCCTGGAACCAAATGCTTACGGAGCGGCAAGTTCTTTTTAATGTAATGTGACTCTTTGGCATGGCTACCCCATTCACAAAGGAAACAACAGTACTTTGTATATCCGAGCTGCTATTGGCACTGCTATTTTAGATCACTACAGATGTTCCAGTCGTAATTGTTGCACTGTATGTGTTTCAACAACATTTCCATGTTATTGTAGGTTTCTTTCCTGTGTATTGCATAGCCCAGTGGCTAACCGTGGGGTCTGGCAGTGGGCCTTCAATGGCGCAATGATATTGTAATCAGCCAAATTTTGGGGGTATTTTTTTAATATGTGAACAGCTCTGACACACAGCTCTAACACACACACACACACACACGCACACACACACACACACACACACACACACACACACACACACACACACACACACACACAAAGTGCACCCATTGCAGCACCACAGGTGTAAACCTCCGACACACACACACACACACACACACATTGCCAGTACCTCAGTGCCTCAAGATCCACCAAAATCAAATCCACTGGATATCAAATAGCCTTTGTCTCTCTCCATACTTGGAATACAATGAAAATGCACATGACATGGCCTCCGCTTCTGGCCTACAACATCACCATGGACAGCGCTTGCGTGCAGCATCATAAAACCTTTCTTTACAAACTGACCAGACCAAGTCAACGCAGTTCATGAGCAAAGAATGGAAATAACGATAAAATCAAACTGCAGAATATGCCATGAGCAAAGTCACAATACAATCATATCCAAAATATGCCAAACCTTATGCCATAATATTGAGTATAGTAGTCCTAAAGTTACATGAAGGAAAACTCTTATTTAAAACCTCTGCTGACTCGTCTATGTGAAAGGCTTCGGGAAGAAACCCTGAGGAAAAATCTGCATCCGTCTCCATTGCCAGTCATCTCGCTAGTCTTGCCACTGGTAGCAGGTGATCTCGGATGAGAGAGTGGGGTTGATGATGCACAGCTCTTCCTCACTTTAATCATCACGCAAGTCATCAGCCATCCGTCACAGGATGACTAGATGGTCCTCGTCACTGCGATGGATGAATAACAACAACAACATGAGCAAAGTGTGGTATTAACCAGCTGTGAAGTGCCATCACAAAATTAATACACCAGCTTTGATTTGGGGTAAAATAAAATTAGGCAGCTGACCTTATTAGTTTACTTGAATATGAAGTCCATCTGTCGGTCCTTCTTTGTGAAGTGGGCAATGGCAGCATCATGCAGTTTGTCCTTGGATTTAAGTTCCATCAGAAGGCCATTTTCTATGGACATCAGTGCCAAAGCTCCCAGTTGATCCGGTCCCGTTGTGTTTCTAGTGTGCGTCTTGATGTGTTTCAGGGCCAAGAAAGACCACTCATCTGAAGAGGTGGATACGGGGATGGTCAACAAAAGACAGGTGAGGTGATGAAGCATAGATGAGATAAGAGCGGGAGTTGGACTTCCATTTCCAATCACTTGTTGCTTTTCCCCGAAAGCACGTCTTGAGAAGGGTAACTAACGCTAACAAGCTAGCTACAACGTCGCTCTCGTCTCCTCTTGTAGCCATGCTTTGTAAACTTCGTCGCACTCATCTGATACACAGAATAACGTTAGTGATGTGCGGTTCAGTTGGTTTAAGTGAACTCGTAGATTTGGATCGCCAATGTGAAAGAGTCGGTCAATCACAAGTAATGACTCCTCAGCAACTGCACATTATTATTTTATATGAGTGAGCCCGTGTCTTGATAGGTCTGCACTTCTAGAAGTCCTAGGGCAATATTCTTTGTCCCACCCACTACAACAGCAAAAGATGACTGGCTGATTCGCCTGTCACTTTCTAAATAAACACACAAGCACAAGGACTTCTAGCAGTCCTAACCAATGAGGGAGCCAGTCAGCTAACTCTTTCTCTGCCAAGAGACAACAACAAAATCTGATTGGATAACTCGATTTTCATGGTTTCAGGGCAGTAACCCTTTCATTGCTGAAGCAAACTTGATAGAAACTAGGGCTAATATTAGAATTAGAAGAGAGAATTGTTATTAAATGAAAGATTTAAAATATAGCATTTAAAATGCTGATATGTTGGGCCTTCTCTGAAGTCCCTAAGGGTTCCCCTCTGGCATAGCCAATGGGTACTGAAGGGTGGACATTACCATTGTGTAACAGGACAACTTTCAGGCTTAACTTTGATGGATCTATAAAAAGACGCCGTTGTTGTGGGTCATGCAGACAACCCAATGCCATGGACAATCCATCAATGTGAGTGCCAAAACAGAGGTTGTCAACCTGTGTAAATAAAGTTTGTCAAATGTTCTTGACGGTTCTGAAAGACTATAAACCCCATCCTTGCAATCTTGAACTAAGTAGTTCTGCTTTAGCTTTTGACAAATCTTAGTCCCTGACTGGGTCATTTAATTCTGGCTGTGTTATCAGATGAGGACAACCAGGCATAAAGGGTTCAACATCTGGATCAGTGTCGTTTTTCACATCTGGTTCATGTGTTGTGGCATCTTCATCTGCCTCATCTGCCTATGCTGTTCTGCTGAACTGACTGCAACCCAAATCAGTCGACATTTTGATGAGTGTTAGCAGGAAAACCAAACTATAATCTCCAAGAGTTGTAGTTATGATCGTAGTGATATAATGGGCTATTTGAATCTGTTATTCCCATATGTATCTCAGATAGTCTTTATCGGCAGCTTTATCTTGGAAGAATGAGTCTGCATTACATAAAACCCACCCTTGTAGTAACTATAGCTTTCTGAAATGACTGAAAATGTTTCGTGTTTTCACAATAGTGTCTTTAGGCTATGTTTTTATTCACATGGTATGTATTTCTCTGAATGTCTGCCACTAGCCTGCCAACCCCTGGCAGTACGTCAAAAAAAGCTCAGATCCTTACCGTCCTTACAATCCAGATCACCCACCACGCCATTTGCCCATTAACCATCCGTTCATCGTCCTGGCTGTCCATTCCCGGGAACCTACCACCTCTGGACCAGAGTACATGACCTAACCCCAGATTTCCTGGTGCAAATAACAGAGCTGCAACTCTGATGGGTGGTTTCAGTCCTTCTAAATTAGGGGAACCCCAATTCTGCAGATTAATTATAGACACTAAGAAAGTCTCGACTGAGCAGAGAATTTTTTTACTGATAAGACTGTGCAATTAACTTTAGATTTGGGTTGAATGGGACATTGTGTTGAATTTTTGCACTGTCACTGTCTGTACAACAACGCTGTGGGGAACATTGGCTTTTGCTGTGTTGTTGTGTGTTTCTTCCTTGCTAATGTGTTTGGCGGGTACTAGCTTGTGTGTACTAGAAGTTAAAATGGTTGGTACCTGTATCAGTTCCTTTGTAGAGTTTGCTGACTGTGAAATGCCAATTACATTTTGCCAGACAGACTGACTGGCACACCGGCTTAACTGTCAACAACCGCTACAATACAGAGATTAAATAACAAGAATATAAAAGAACATGATAAAAAAAGAAATTAAAGCTTAACCAGAACTGGATGGGGAATATAATAAAAAGGCTAATTAAACGGGGGGAGCACCTCCTTTTAAAACCCGTTGAAATTCATTTCAGAAGTGCAACCAATCCTGGAAAACTAACTAGAACAGCACTTGGAGAATAACATACACCTTCATTTTTGCAGATTGTGGGTCTGAAACATTTACACACATTGTGTGTGTGTGGCTGTGTGTGACACACATACACACACACACACACACAGCAGTTAGATACTTTAATCTCCTACAAGAGGATATTTGTTTTCACCTTTTCTATAGAGCCTTACATACAGTAAATACATGTAGACATAATATATATACTATAGGACATGGAGAACAGGGAGACGACAATACATTAACACAAACATTTAAAGGTTCGGTAAGTTTATAACTTTAATAGCAGAAGGAACAAAACTTCTTTTAAATTGGGCCCGTCTCCTTGTGAGGGACCTGTACCTGCAACTAGATGGAAGAAATGTGAAGAACAGGTTGGGGTGAGTGGGATCCTGAGTTATGGTTTGTGCTCTCTATATCATGGCTTTGCTATTGAGGTGTTATAGGATGGGGGCAACCACGTAGCCCACGGAGGTGCCCGGATGTGGCTGTGCCGTCCCATCTCAAGATGACATACCCAGCATAATCATGAAAAATATACGAGTTAGCTGCAAATGAAAACACATCTTAATATTATTTCTTATTATTTCTTACACTATTGAAATTAATTGGGGGGGGGGCGATGCGACCAATAAAAATACAATAATCCCTGTTTCTTGCCTCTTGTTTACCATATGAAGATGATAGGTCAGATTTTTTGAGTGGCAGTGCATTTTGGCAAATGCCAGATAGTGAGCGGCTCCTCCTCTTTGTACAGCCCGTGCATTGCACAGAGGAATAGCAGCCTACTTTCCGTTAGCTAGCTAGCCGCTTTTAATGATTATTTATTCATTCATTCATCCACCCATCCATCCATCCATCCATCCATCCATCCATCCATCCATCCATCCATCCATCCTTCCATCCATTCATTCATTCATTCATTCATTCATTCATTCATTCATTCATTCATTCATTCATTCATTCATTCATTCATTCATTCATTCATTCATTCATCTATCAGTCCCTTAACTCTATATTAGAGTTATTTTAAAGTATATGAATTCCTTCCTTAATTAGCCTGCGTACTGTGTGTGTGTGTGTGCGTGTGTGCGTGCGTGTGTGTGTGAGTGTGTGTGGGGGGGTCGGGTCAGGGTTTACCAAAACATGGCAGAGAAAAGAAAAAAAAAGTGGACATCGGGACATTTTTGTAGGCTCAAAACGCTTCTGTGTAAGTAGGAAGACCCCTGTAATGTTACAAATCCATGTTGATAAAGTCCTCATAGAAGATGAACGAAGGGCTTATACAAATGTGCAATAATTGTGCCATTAGACAGCAGCAGTAAAACAATCAGTGGAGGGCAGCAGCAGCAGCAACACACAGAAGGACAGAGACGGAGAGCCTCAAGTAAGGTTTCACCGTTGTGGTCTTGAGAAAACTCCATGTTTGTGGGCCCCCCCCTAAATTGTAATGAGATGCGCCCTTGGCGTGCTTGTGTGCGCGCGCGCGCCCTGCACGTGTGTGGTTTATTTTGCCGCCGTGCCAGTTTATGTTCAAGTGTCATCTTTGGCGCGGCGGCGCCGGTGTGCCTCCATCCACACGCGTGATTAATGACGCTGCTGCGTCTGTCAGCTCTGCGTGCGTGAATATGTGGCCGCCGTGCCAGGCCATGAAGGGCTGTTAATGTCCGCCTTGGTGCCTGTAAAATTACCTCTGATGATGTATAATGCTTGTATAATTAAACTGGCGCATTCAGGCAAGTATATTTGCAACGGCCTGTTTTGGTTAACGCATGTGTTTCAGAACCTATTACGTATGACCGGTCCAGGACCTGGTTTTCTCTGCGCGCACTGCACTGTGGTTTCTGCGTACGCTGTTGGTTAGTGGTGGGAACGCGCATTGGTAGTCCAGCAAACAACGATTCTAAGATTTCCCCACCAGTGTTGAAACCAAACCTACACCCTTGGTACATACACAATCTATCAGCAAAGGTAGCAAACAGAAGAAAGATAACAAACGGCCCAAGACAGGACTCAACGTGAATCACAGTGCGCACATCTAAATCGCAAATGGATTTAAATAACAACACTTCTCCCGCGAGATAAATACACCACTAAGACTAACCCTACCCAGGTGCCAGCCTTACTTGAGATCGCTCTTGCGTGGCGACCAGAGGTGCTTTTCACCCCCTCCACAGCTCATCAGTTTAAGTTCTTCGGTACTCCGTCCGTCGTCCGATGACCCCCCCCTCCTTTATCCCACTCTTCCGAGCCGTCCTAATCTCGGCAGCCCACCCCCTCTGCCGATCCGGGGAAGGCTGCAAATTACCACATGCCTCCTCCTATACCTGTGGAATCGCCAGCCGCTTCTTTTCACCTGACAGTGAGGAGTTTCTTCCGGGGGACGTAGCGCGTGCCCAGTTCCCCCTCCCGTCAGAACAGGCGCCCCGACCGACCAGAGGAAGCGCATTGACCAGGACACATACCCACATCCGGCTTCCCACCCGCAAACACGGCCAATTGTGTATGTAGGGACGCCCGACCAAGCCGGTAACAAGGTAACAAGGGGAACTGAACTGCCGATCCATCGTCCGATGATCTTGAAGGAGTCTAAGTTACAGTTCGTTTATGAAATCAAAAGGGATCCGGCCGTCTTCTCTTCCTATGAAAACTGCGTGGCTTGCAGCAAAAAAAATAACCAGTTGTGACAGCTGATTAGCGGATGAACAAGACTAGGTTGCCTTAGAATAAAACTGGGCCCAGCGGTAATGTAACGAAAACGTGGTCATTTGTTGTAATGTAACGAACACGTGGTTCTTTGTTGTAATGTAACGAAAACGTGGTCCTTTGTCGTAATGTAACGAACACGTGGTCCTTTGTTGTAATGTAACGAAAACGTGGTCCTTTGTTGTAATGTAACGAACACGTAGTCCTTTGTTGTAATGTAACGAAAACGTGGTCCTTTGTTGTAATGTAACGAAAACGTGGTCCTTTGTTATAATGTAACGAAAACGTGGTCCTTTGTTGTAATGTAACGAACACGTGGTCCTTTGTTGTAATGTAACGAACACGTGGTCCTTTGTTGTAATGTAACGAACACGTGGTCCTTTGTTGTAATGTAACGAAAACGTGATCCTTTGTTGTAATGTAACGAACACGTGGTCCTTTGTTGCAATGTAACGAACACGTGGTCCTTAGTTGTTTGTCCTTTCTGCAGAAAACGAGTATCTCTTCTATGCACGTGAAATCCACCGCCAGATAGGTGCAGAGCACTTCCAATAATGTTACAGTAAATGTGAGAAAATGGCTGGAGATTATCTGTGAGGTTGAGCGTGGAATTATGGGTAGTATGGGCTACGGGCAGGGCAGCCCCTACTTAGCATTAGGATTTTGTTTGGCCCCCAGGCAAATAAGATGTTACCTTGGTAGTGGCTGTGGTAAAACTGGATCAACGAAACATATACTAGATCAAGAAGAATTAACAAAAACAATGAATAATTAAGGTTGTCATTATAGGGCCCTTATCTGCACTGTCATCATGACGTTCCAACCAATGGGCGTCCCCTGAAGAACAGGACAGTAAACCTTACTCATTAGCAGTAGTAGGTTCAAATATCCTTAACCATTCTCAGTTTTTACCAACCAAACACGCGGTAGGCAAACAGACAATAGATCCACAACCCACTATTTCAAACCTGCTTTTTTGGAAAATGTTTAGAGTCCCCCCTGTTCATAAATTTAGCCTGTTATGTTAGCTAATAATTATTAGACTATACCATAGGCTTAGGCTACTGTGTCAGATATTTGTTTAGGCATGTTGAAACACAGAATGACTATCCAGGCTAAACAGGTCACAAATGCTAATTTGAAAGGAAACCAGGCTAAAAAGACACTAACCTTCAATGAAAGCAACAATTTTCTAAGCTTGGTGCAACGTTTATGGAAATTATTATTTTGTCACGTGTTGCTCTAAACTGCGGTGTGTGGTTGACGCATAATGGAATTGGAATAAATCAGTGCGTGTGATCAGCACATCTGAAGCAAGTTGACGACAAATTTGTTTTGCTGATTGCGTAGTTTGGCTGAAACCATGAACATATTGTGGTATTGCGATTTACTGTGTAATTGAAATGGCTGAAAGAATTGAAAAGTTGTCTCAACGCTCTCGTGTTGTGCATGCATCGGCTGTGTAGGCAGGTCTAGACCGATCCAGACATATTATCCAAATGAAAACCGTTTAACTAGCTTAGGGATATTAATTACACATTTAACTGATAATTCAAATATATTTAGATGGTGCTCCAGTGGTTAACACTGCTGCCTCACAGCAAGAAGGTCCTGGGTTCGAACCCCAGGCCGTCCCAGGTCCTTTCTGTGTGGAGTTTACATGTTCTCCCCGTGTCTGTGTGGGTTTCCTCCAGGTGCTCCGGTTTCCTCCCACCATCAAAAACACATGCATGTTAGGGTTAATACTCCTGCCTGTGCCCCTGAGCAAGGCAATGGAAAGACAAACTGGAGTTGGGCCCCGGGTGCTGCAGCTGCCCACTGCTCCTATACAACAGGATGGGTTACATGCAGAGAACAAATGTAATTGTAAGAATACGATTCCTTATAAAAATACAGTGACAAAATAAATTGGCTTTCCTCTCTTTTAAAGCCAGGCTTACAACTGTAATGTGCTGTTGCCTTTAACTGGGTCTTCAGCCTATTGAGAGTTGCGCTTTGACAGTTTTTTTTCACTTTGTACTTTTATTCTGCTCTTTAAGCATTTTCTTATATTCCATTTATGTTTTTCCTTTAAATTTATTTTTTAAATATTTTTTATTTCTTATGTTTTTGTCTTTTATTTTATTTTTTGTTTTGTTTTTAAATGTATTTGCATCTCATTCAGCATTTCTTATTTAATATATTTTCATAGCTTTTGTAAAGTGCTTTGAATTGCCGTTGTGTTTATGAAAGGTGCTGTACAAATAAACTTCCCTAACCTTCAAGAAACAGCACATAGACCCATCTCTGCATTTTATGATCCATCTCAGTGGAATAAAAACAGTTTAGAAACCCTTCAGTTTAGTGATGTGCTGATCGGCACTCCGGAAACAACAGCACAGAAATCAGTCTTAACAGTTCAGCGGCATGCCAATATCTGCCTCAATAGAAACCGCATAGAAACCATCTGAAACAAACTCATCACAGCCAGCAGATATCTGAAAAAAAGTACATTATGGATTTGGTGGCAGAGATTATTAAGAGTCCCCAAAGTTCCACTTCAAAGTTCCCCTAAAGTCAGCAGGTAAAAGCAAAGGGCCACATGAGGAAATGCGTTGCCGTGTCTGCAGGTGCACATCAGTTCAGCCTTACTAAGCCTGTTCCACAAACTAGCAGATCCATCTATTTTTTTAAAATTTAATTTGCTCTTGCTTGTTAATATGGTCACCACTTGTATTTTGTGATGTCACGGGTGTAGCATGGGTGCAGATTCAGGCTCTATTTGGCTCTATCAAGCTTTATTTGGGTTGTCTGAATATGGGCAAGATGCCATTAGGCCTTGTTTATATGTGCCCATGTCTTAGGTGACCCTTTGTTCCAGCTATTGGTCAGGGAACAATCTGTGTCTACCTTGAAATAAATATCAATGGCCCAGACAATATTGATTTCTAGAAACCAGTCAAAAAAAAAAACAGCTTTGCCAGTCCTATAAATCAGGAAGTGTTGGCTGCTTGGGGGGACCAGTGCTGAACAAGTCAGTAATTATGGTAGTCTCAGCAACAGAAACCTCTTTAGTCTTTCACCACAGTGCTGTGGCCATTCAGAGGCTATATTACACATCAGTTAGTGCTGAGACACATCCGAAACTCAATGGCTTCCACCAAACCTCAAGAAGACAATTTTCTCCAAATTATCCCCCTTCCTAACTTAGCTAATTAGGGTTAGGGTTAGATTGGGTTGAATTAATGAATGAACAGGAATTAAAAGTGGAATTAAGGTGGAAATTCCATCCTGATTGAAAACCGTCACACTAAAGCTTTGAATTTTTAAAAAAGCTTCTACGATTCTCTTCCTGGCATCAAGAAAGAAGCTCGGTGTCAGTGCTAGTGAAGGGCCATGTGGTTGGCCAGAACGAATGTATGTTTGTTTGAGTTTGGGATAAAGCTGGTACTGGTACTTGGCTACTGCATCCATACATGGACACAGATTTTAAAGGCTGCGTGTGTTGGCTGGTATGACTAAGAGGGGGTAAGGCTGCTTATTACTTCTGACATCGAGGCAATCTAAACACACATGACACCAGGTGCCATAATGGATCAGCCCGGACCAAAAAATAAATAAAATAGAATAAGTAAAGCTGTCTCTAGATGAGGTAGTGACTGTGGTGGGGTGTAAAATAGGGGGAGGGAGGGAAGTTAAATAACGAAGTAGGGAGAGGGAGGGGAAGAAAAGAGGCATCAACGCTGGGGGGAAGAGTAAGAGAGGTTGGGAAGAGAAGGAAAGAGAGGATATGGAAAGAGAGGGAGAGAGGGGGAATCGAGGGAGAGAGAGAGAGAGAGAGAGAGAGAGAGAGAGAGAGAGAGAGAGAGAGAGAGAGAGAGAGAGAGAGAGAGAGAGAGAGGGAGGGAGAGAGAGTTTTTGCAGCCAGGTTGAGCCATTATTCTGTTGCAGTTACAATTCAAGTGGAAGGATGTTGCAGCAAGAGAATTGAGCAGACGGCGAGAGACCTGCAGAGAATTTGGGATAATATACTTATGTCGTTACAAAGCTCTGACATGCCAAAAGGTGAGCGGGAAGATGTCGTTCTGTCAGCTGGCCCAACAACTGCATAAACAACTCTAAGCAACACCACTAAGAACACTCAGCCCCGAGACAATTACAATTCAACTCAACAAATTAATCCATCCATCCATTATCCAAACGGCTTGTCCTGCTCTCAGGGTCGCGGGGATGCTGGAGCTTCTCTCAGCTGTCACTGGGCGGCAGGCGAGGAGACACCCTGGGCAGGCAATGCAAGAAGAGAATGATC
This sequence comes from Lampris incognitus, assembly GCF_029633865.1. Classification (NCBI taxonomy): domain Eukaryota; kingdom Metazoa; phylum Chordata; class Actinopteri; order Lampriformes; family Lampridae; genus Lampris; species Lampris incognitus. The sequence continues at coordinate 37,760,889 of NC_079212.1, forward strand.
GTACTCATTGGTCGACCACTGCAAAATCCAAATCAAATATGTATGTAACCATATGTAAAACTTAATGGTGTGTGGGGATGGTGGCGAGTGTCTGATGGCGGTGGTTGGTGTGTGCGCGGGTGTGAGTAAGCGAAAGAGAAAGTGTGTGTGGCTGTGGCAGATTGTGAGGTGTAAATTGTATGTTAGGTTGTTAAGTGTGTAAATAGTTTGTGTTGTTTTATAAGGGGACTCTGTTCATTAAAGAACATCAAAAGTCAAAGTCTCTCTCTCTCTCTCTCTCTCTCTCTCTCTCTCTCTCTCTCTCTCTCTCTCTCTCTCTCTCTCCTCTCCTCTCTCTCTCTCTCTCTCTCTCTCTCGTTCATCCAAGATGGAGTTCCCAGCTGATGCCATCCTGGGGGGCCTGCAGCGCTTCCAGCTGTACAATAACTCAGTGTTCCAGCATAACTTCAGTGGGGTCTACAATGACACCGATGCCTTCCTGCCCACCGGGGTGAAGGTCACCATCGTGGTCGTCTACATGATCGTATGTGTTGTTGGACTTGTGGGCAACTGCCTGGTCATGTACGTCATTATAAGGTAAGAGGGCTTCAAGTGTGTGTGCGTGTGTGTGTGTGTGTGTGTGTGTGTGTGTGTGTGTAAAGGATTTCAAGTGCACGCACAAACACACACGCATACGTACACACAGTATGCATGTGTGTTTGTGTGCACATGTGCATGCATGCTGGCTTAGTTGATATTTTCGCTTGGCAGGACCAAATGTAATACATTTAATTCCAGCTTTTACTCTTCCTGTCACTCACTTTCAGGCGCTCTCTCCCTTCCCTTCTCTCCTAGTATGGGGATAATTTAATGAGAATTAAACCAAAACTCAGATTCTAATGAGGGGGCTAGATTTGGTGTGAAGAAATAGTCTATATTCATTGTGCTCTCTGCATATACTCACTCTCTCTCTCTCTCTCTCTCTCTCTCTCTCTCTCTCTCTCTCTCTCTCTCTCTCTCTCTCTCTCTCTCTCTCTCTCTCTCTCTCTCTCTCTCTCTCTCTCTCTCTCTCTCTCCTTAGTGTGATGTAGTGAAAATAGAATCGTTAGCTTCAACTGGGTGAGACAAGCTGTCTCAGAACACAAATACTTAGGAGTGCACCGAGATTCAAACCTCAGCTTCAAAACCCACATAAAAAGGGTCTGCTTAATAAAGTAAAGTTTACTTTGGCAAATTTCAGGTTTACCAGAGACTTCCTATCAACTGAGGCAGCAAAGACGTACTTCCACTCAGTGGTTGTTTCCTACACACACTCTGCAGCATTAAAACCACTGGACTCATTGTACACACAAGCACTCAAAACCTTGGACAAGGAGCCATTCACTTTTCATCATTGCCATATTCTAAGAAAAGTATAATCTACTTATTTGGGAAAACCTCATGTCTGCCTAGTTTATAAGATCATGTATGGTTTAGCTTCTCCTCTGTCCAGCCTCATCAACCTCAACAAATCTACCACAAACAGAGCTACGAGAGGTACAGCTAGAGAGGACTGCGCCATCTCACTCAAGACAACTGCATTTAGTCAAGCCGGCTTCTCCTTTAGAGCATCACATCAATGCAAATGAGTACCACAATCAGTTAGAGTCCCCATCCTATGATCCATTTAAGTGTAGACAGGAGGCAGAGCTGGAGGTGGCAGCGTTGAAGATGCTAAGATTTTCATTGGGAGTGATTAAAAATGACAGGCTTTAGGAATGATTATATTAAAGAGGGACCGCTCAGGTTGGGCGGTTTGGAGACAAAGCAAGAGAGACAAGATTGAAATGGTTTGGACATGTGTGGAGCAGAGATGCTGGGTATATTGCGAGAAGGATGCTGAATATGGAGCTGCCAGGGAAGAGGAAAAGAGGAAGGCCAAAGAGGAGTTTTATGGATGTGGTGAGGGAAGACATGCAGGTGGCTGGTGTGATAACAGTACATACAAAATGGTTGGATTTATTTGACAATGTTCAGCGTTCATTTGAATGACAGCCTGCAGAAAGAAGCCGTTTTTTTATCTGGTTGTTTTGGGGTACAGTGCTCTGTAGCACATACCAGATGGAAGGAGTTGGAACAGGTTGTGACCCGAGTGTGATGGGTCTGCAGTGATGTTGCCTGCCCGTTTCCTGAGTCTGGAGGTGTGTAAGTCCTGAATGGAGGGCAGGTTGGCACCGATGATTTCCTCTGCAGACCTAACTGTCTGTTGTAATCTGAGTGTGTGTTGGTGTGTGTGTGTGTTGTTTTTATGGGTCATCTCATCGTCGGCGGTCACTCGTGGTCGAGTATGATCGTCCTCCATCTGGGTCCCTCTGGGTCCTCAGTTGGGTGTAGAGGCTGATCCTGGAGCCGCATAATGGGAGGACGCCTGCACATGACAGCTTGTTACATGGAGTGACTGATGCACCTGCAGCCACTACACGGACCTTGGCCGGGGTTGGCCAGAGTCCAATGGCATGGAAAACCGTGACGATTGGGGACCACCCTCTGTTGCAGCCTTCATCTGCCTTCACTGCCGTTGTGACCTGGAGACATCTTCTGCCAGTTCTGCCATTGAGGTCTTTGTCGGATCTTTGTTGGATCACACTTCATCTGGAATCTCCCCCTTGACTTATCTGCCTTGGGTGACCCTACCAGGAGCCAAGCTCCGCACGGCATAGCTCTTGGGATCATTGGTACATGCAAGCTTCTCCACCACGGCAAGGTGACGATCCAGGAGAAGTTTTATGGGCAAGAATTTACAATAAAAGTGCATTAATTAACATGAGCTAGTACATTAATAAGCATTAACAGTTAATTAACAGTTAACTAACCCTATTAACATTAATTAATATAATTATAAGCACTAACTAACCCTAACCCTATTAAGTAACTGTTAACAAATTTATCTTGTTGACATTTATTAAGGGTTTACAGGTAAATTAAGGTACTAACTAATATTAGTTAATGATTAATACCATCAATAAATGATTAATAGACACATTAGTTAACTGTTAATTAACTGTTAGTTAATGCTTATTACTCGTTAGTTAACATATCCTTGTTGGAAAGTGTATGAACTTTCTGACTGACAGAGCTGGGCATGTCCACAGACACAGCTTGACTGGTGAATTGCAGTGTGTGCTTGTGCTTATTCACACACACACACACACACACACACACACACACACACACACACACACACACACACACACACACACACACACACACACACATGTGACCTTAACATAAAAACCCTGAAGTGAAAAGTTCTCAACTCTGGGCCCTCAGGGACCCCACAGTACTGCCTGTTTTTTATTCTACAAGAGAGTCTTATTATGATTATCTGTTGTGTCAGGTGTCCAAGACTTCTAATCTGGGAGTATTTAGACTTGGAGCAAGAAGTGAACATATCTAACAACCTGGCAGAAGAGCAAACCAATAGCACGGGGTTGTCCTTCTGACCCGTGTTAAGAACGAGGTATATGGCACTCTGCTCCCCCACCCTTAAGGCTAAATCTTTGGTGGGCCCACACCATGCCAAATAAATGGCAAAAACAGACCCTCATTTTTGTCAGATCCACTCTGTCCATCCACCTTTTAGATGCCTGTCTCAAAACAGTTTCTTTCCTATGGTTTGTGAGTCTGCACAAAATGACTGGTAATCTATCCATGTGTTTTTGGTGTGTGTGTGTGTGTGTGTGTGTGTGTGTGTGTATGTTTGTGTGTGTGTGTGAGCAAATATCAGAGAAAGAAAGAGAGTGTCTTTGTTTGCTATGCTATTTGCATATATGCTTAATGATCACCGTGTTGGGCAACTTCCTAGTCATCTATAATCTATGTCATTATGAACTGAGAAGGATTTTAGTGTGTGTGTGTGTGTGTGTGTGTGTGTGTGTGTGTGTGTTTATGTGTGTGTGCATGTTTTTTTCGCTTAAAGGATGTGTTTGTATTACACTGTACTGATATTTAGTATATCAATACAGTGCACTGCACTGTGCACTATGCAACGATATATTGTATTATTTCTTTTTTTTTCTTTTTCCTCCCCCCCCCCTTTTCTCCCCAATTGTACATGGCTAATTACCCCAGTCATCTAAGCCATCCCGGTCTCTACCCCACCTCCCTCTGCCAATCCGGGGAGGGCTGCAGACTATCATATGCCTCCTCTGACACATGTGGAGTCGCCAGCCGCTTCTTTTCACCTGACAGTGAGGAGTTTTGCCGGGGGGGGGGGGTGTAGCACATGGGAAGATCATGCTATTCCCCCTAGTTCCCCCTCCCCCCTGAACAGGCACCCTGACCGACCAGAGGAGGTGCTAGTGCAGCGACCAGGGCGCATACCGACATCCAGCTTCCTACCCACAGACATGGCCAATTGTGTCTGTAGGGACGCCCGACCAAGCCGGAGGTAACACAGGGATTGAAACTGTCAATCCCTGTGTTGGTAGGCAACGGAATAGACCACTACGCCCCTCTATTGTCTTATTTCAAACCAGCTGAATGTATCTGTGTGCCATTGTGGGGGAAGTGGCTTCAGTCAGAACGTGTCTCAAGCTAATTAGGCTGGCTTCAGACAGCTGCACCTGCACCAGACCAGACCCCAGTCTGTTTTCATCTCTTTTGTCCATTTTCGCTGGCTTCATGGCCCGTCCATCAACCCCGGCTCTTCAAATAGATGTTAATAAATCAAATTCTAATCAATTCATAAACTTACACTTCCTGTATGTCACTCCTAAATGCCTTAAATGTAGAAATGCTGAATCACCCGAGAGTCTTAAAAATTAGAATTTTCCATTTGGCATTCTGTATTTAAGAGACAGATTTCGTTTAAGGAACAGGGATCAACTGAAGTATCTAGACCGGTGGAGGTAGTTGTTTTACAGAAGCCAATGTTCTTACATGTCAGCCAATCAGACAAAATGGCTTAGTTATATTCCTGTTTGTATGCACAAGTTAGAGACCCTGGTTGTATTTAAAGTACAAACAGTTTTGCACTGCAATTCTTGATATGATAGGGTGTGGCTAGGAGAAAGGCAGAACAAGAGAGTAGCGAGAGGTAGATGAGAAGAGAGACAGACGTTACAGTAAAAGAGATAGCATGATGTTAAAAGAGATGTAAGTTGAGTCAAAATGTACTGATTCATGTTTTTCCATGGAAGTTTGTCATTTCACTGGTTGGAAGCAGCATAGTATCAGTCACACCATTCATACCATACTTACTGACCTGCTTGCATGTTGGATGAAAAGGTAGGTGAAAGGATGTATGGATATATGGATAGATGATGGATGGATTGATGGGTGGTAGGATGGATGAATAGGTGGATGGATGGATGGGTGGCTGGAAGTTTGTATGGATGGATGGATGGATGGATGCAGGATGTAGGGGGGTTTGGAAAACAGAAATGTGCCACCTCTATTTTGTGTTCCTGTTAACTGTGGGAACATTAGTTGTGTTCTGTGGTGGATGCCAGAGTCCCTGGAATGATGGAGAGATTGAAATGATAATAAAAAAGGAAGGGCTCTGACACACACACACACACACACACACACACACACACACACACACACACACACACACACACACACACACACACACACACACACACACACACAAGGACACGCAGACACTACCAACAAAATGCACCTTAACACATGACAACATACACACAGATCTACACTAACATGTACACACACACATACACACACACACACACACACACACCAAACTCAACACACATATATATATTCATGTCCGCACACAATTCCCCCAGTGAATGTATGCAACTGTGCGAAAATAAGGTCCCGAGAGGTTTACTTATAGATTATAGTTGAATCTATGAATCTTCACTGAGAGAGAGAGAGAGAGAGAGTTGATTAAAGGTTTAACACAAATTAACATCATCCCATCAATTCATTATGAAAACAAAACATAAAAAGCTCAAATTTAAAAAATGATTAAAATCAAAGACTGCGGCACGGTGGCGCAGTGGTTAAACATTAATTCATTGTCCATCAAATAGCATCATTATAATACCACTGATGTACAAACACAATCATGCTATTCATTAATTTATGAAAATTAAAATCAATTAACATTCTGGCTTTTACAAGAGAGGTGAACACAGGCATTATTTCTTCACACAGTTTCATTCTATCTTGTTCTTTCTGGTAATGTTAGGGCTCGGTCTGTTGACCAACCTGGCAACCAGCAATGAGAGCGGGGGATGGGCGCGTCTGAAACACCTGCAGCCTACCTACTCGTTAACCACTCTAGTATAAGTTTGTTTGCTTTCCAGAACTCGTCGCGAGTTCGTCCTGAACAGTCCCGTGAGTAAATTCTTCGTCTCGAGTTTTGTGACATTTCTGTGTCTCCCGGTGGAGTACAGATTGTAGTATTCTCCGTGTTTTTGCTTGTTTGATTATTCCCTTGTGTCAGTTCTCCTTGAGAGCTTGTTCGGAGAAGAACTCTCTTTGTGTTTTCCCCATTGGATTTTCCCATCGTGATTTTCTAGTTGAGATCAAGTTTTTGATATTCTAATTTCCCCTCTCTCACTGTGGATCTTATTACTCGGTTGGACTTCTACCTTAAAGGAGCAGTTTGTGTTTTTTTCCCTTTCGGACTTTAAAGGAGCAGTTTGTGTTTTTTTTTTCCCTTTCGGACTTTAAAGGAGCAGTTTACGTTTTTTCCCTTTCGGACTTTAAAGGAGCAGTTTACGTTTTTTCCTTTTCGGATTAAGGGGGCAGTTTACGTTTTCCCATTTTTAAGAAGCTATTCTCAAGTTCCGCCTGAAGCGCCTCCCCCTTCTGTCCAGGCCCGGCCGGCTCTCCTCTACGAGTCCTGCCAGGTTGGTGCTTTACTTTGTCTTGTGTTGTCGCTATTGGGTTCGTTCTACAAACCTTAACAGGTAATGTGTGTATATACACTCACTGGCCACTTTATTAGGTACACCTTGCTAGTACCGGGTTGGACCCCCTTTTGCCTTCAGAACTGCCTTAATCCTTCGTGGCATAGATTCAACAAGGTACTGGAAACATTCCTCAGAGAGTTTGGTCCATATTGACATGATAGCGTCACGCAGTTGCTGCAGATTTGTCGGCTGCACATCCATGATGCGAATCTCCCGGTCCACCACATCCCAAAGGTGCTCTATTGGATTGAGATCTGGTGACTGTGGAGGCCATTTGAGTACAGTGAACTCATTGTCATGTTCAAGAAACCAGTTTAAGATGATTCGAGCTTTATGACATGGCGCGTTATCCTGCTGGAAGTAGCCATCAGAAGATGGGAACACTGTGGTCATAAAGGGATGGACATGGTCAGCAACAATACTCAGGTAGGCTGTGGCGTTGACACGATGCTCAATTGGTACTAAGGGGCCCAAAGTGTGCCAAGAAAATATCCCCCACACCATTACACCACCACCACCAGCCTGAACCGTTGATACAAGGCAGGATGGATCCATGCTTTCATGTTGTTGACGCCAAATTCTGACCCTACCATCCGAATGTCGCAGCAGAAATCGAGACTCATCAGACCAGGCAACGTTTTTCCAATCTTCTATTGTCCAATTTTGGTGAGCCTGTGCGAGTTGTAGCCTTAGTTTCCTGTTCTTAGCTGACAGGAGTGGCACCCGGTGTGGTCTTCTGCTGCTGTAACCCATCTGCCTCAAGGTTTCGACGTGCTGTGCGTTCAGAGATGCTCTTCTGCATACCTCGGTTGTAATGAGTGGTTATTTGAGTTACTGTTGCCTTTCTATCAGCTCGAACCAGTCTGGCCATTCTCCTCTGACCTCTGGCATCAACAAGGCATTTTCGCCCACAGAACTGCCGCTCACTGGATATTTTCTCTTTTTCAGACCATTCTCTGTAAACCCTAGAGATGGTTGTGCGTGAAAATCCCAGTAGATCAGCAGTTTCTAAAATACTCAGACCAGCCTGTCTGGGACCAACAACCATGCCACGTTCAAAGTCACTTAAATCACCTTTCTTCCCCATTCTGATGCTCGGTTTGAACTGCAGCAGGTCGTCTTGACCATGTCTACATGCCTAAATGCATTGAGTTGCTGCCATGTGATTGGCTGATTAGAAATTTGCGTTGACGAGCAGTTGGACACGTGTGCCTAATAAAGTGGCCGGTGAGTGTGTATATATATATATATATATATATATATATCTCCATCCATTATCCAAGCCACTTATCCCAATCGGGATTGCGGAATGCTGGAGCCTATCCCAACAGTCATTGGGCGGCAGGCGGGAAGACTCCCTGGACAGGCCACCAAGGCCATCACAAGGCTGACACATTCACCCACACACACATTAACATTCACACTCTATTTAGTCTGGAAGTCAAAATACATATCCCATCTACTAGAACATATCCCAAAACCCACAGTAAAACAGGAAGACCAACAAACCAGTTTCCAACTGTCAGTGATTCACTTTTTCTCCAGTTTACCTTTGCAGCAGAAATAAAACTAAAGTCAATCACAATTTTGTCAACAATATTAATTTCAAATCGGCTTGTAATCGGGACTGTGACATCATCAGCATAAGCAGATAAAACGTGAGCAGTATTAAAACCTGGTAAAACCAAAGCATCAATACAGGACCTCATTTTGTGTAACGGATTCAATAGATAATGCATAGAGCATTCCAGATAGAGAACAGCCTTATCTAGCACCTCTGTGTACTGTGAAGGGAACACCCAGCACCCCATTTATCTTCAATACACTCTGAATGTCTCGGCACAAAACCTTGATCATAGTGATGAGATTTGGGCTGAGATTAAACCACTCCAAAACCTTCCAGAGATAAAGGTGCTCAACCCTGTCAAATGATTTTCGTTGGTCTAATGAGATGAGACCAAAGAACTAGAGAAATCCAAAACATCCCCAATTAGTTGTTGTCTATGATGGACCTACCAGGCACAGAGTAAGTCTGGTCCAGATGAACATCCATCATGTGTTTCAATTAGTTAGCGAGAGCCTTGGACAAGATTTTATAATCTGAACAGAGGAGGGAGACTGGGCGCCGGGTTTTGATGTCCTGAAGGTCTCCTTTCTTTGGCAGCAGAGTAATGACTGCTCTCCTACAACTTAGATGCAGAGTCAGATTTTCAAAACTTTCCTTGCAAACCTCCATAAGGTCTCGGCCAACTTCATCCCAGAAGGTGTTATAAAATTCCACTAGAAGGCCATCAATGCCTGGGGCTTGTCTTCCATTCATTCCTGCAGGGTTGCATACAGCTCCTCTAAAACCAGTAGCTCCTTCAGTTCAGGATGATCATCTCTGGAAACTGTGGGCAAACTCTCACAGAAACACTCAAACAGCCATTCATTCTCCACATACTCTGTTTTGTACAGCTCAGAGTAGAACTGCACTGTCCGTCTTCCGTGAGGTACTGTGAGGTCTTCTCCATCAGCTGACCTAAGGCATGGATGTACCTGCTCTGCCCATTCTTCTTCTCCAAAGAAAATTTTGGATGGAGCATTCATCTGATTGATGCTCTGGAAATGTGACCGAGTCAGTACTCCCAGAGCTTTAGTGCCTAGTAGGTCCACTAACAAAGCTTTTTTTTTCTTTTGGATTTGAGAGCTTCAATATGCCCTCAATTTCCTGTGGACCCAATTAAATCTTGAAGTCCCACTATCTCAATCTCTAAGCTCTCAATGATCTAGTAATGTTTCGTGTGACATTCAGAGTGTATTGCTAACATAGCTGTTTGATTTTAACCTGCCCACAGTTCCACCACTGTCTCGAAGAATCACAGCTGTTCTTTTCAGACTTATGAACCCTCTGAAAAACCTGAAAACATCTTTGAAGTTAGCATCACACAGTAGATTGGTGTTGAAATGCCAGTATCCACTCCGTTTTTGTTTTGTTTTTTACTTCTGTAATCAAAGCACTGCAGACTACTAAAGAGTAAATCACTAAAATGTACAGGGGAAATGCTACACATCTTAGAAATGTTAAAATAATATTTGAAACAATAAAACCTATATAGGCTAGTCAGGGAAATAAAAATTTCTCTTGTATGAGCCCAAGTGTACTGTCTGTCTTCACTGTGCAACCTTCTCCAGATGTCCATGAAGTAATGTGTTTTTATTACATTATTAATTGCTCTTTGAGAGGCAGCATGAGGTTCAACATGATTCATGTCTAAAGAATAATTTTGAGTACACTTAAAATCAACTTCTAAAAACAAAAAAATCCTCTGAGCTACAACTAGACCAAGTATCATTTAAAGTATTTATAAACTGGATTATCTGAGTTGACATTTGGAGCACATACACTGATAAAATTGAGTGTGAAACACCCAAACTTGGCTCTGACCACCATCAGCTTTCCCTCTATCACTTCATTAAGTTCATAAGAAATTGGCAGGAACTTTTTGGAGAAGATAACAGCTACCCCTCCATTCACTGAGGTTAAAGAGTTTAAAATGACTTCCCCGTCCCACTCTGACATTTCATCAGTTTCACTGGACCTGCCACAGTGTATTTCCTGGACAAACATCACATCAACACTTTTCAGATTCATCAGTTCATATAGCTGCATCCTTTTACTGCTGTCTCTAGCTCCATTTAAATTCAATGAGTCAATTTTAAAATCATTCATTGAGAAAAAAAATAAATAAAAAGGAACAGACAGCACATATGGGCTGATAAAAATAAAACCATAGTTTGATTCGTCTCCATCTTCTTCAATCAGCTCAGACCTTCACTATTTTCTTTCTCTGATCTATCTGTAAATTTCCTGCTCAGTAAAAAAAAACATTTTCCTTTAATCTTCATTTTTGATCTGACCGAGTTAAGAAAAGTCCCTTTAGCTGCAAAGTAATTTTACACGTTCACTACTTTTGCATTCTTTGTTTTTTTGTAGGAAGAGGTGTGGACTCTAGTCACATGACTTGGACTCGAGTCAGACTTGGGTCACAATTTTGATGACTTTAGACTCGACTTGACAAAATCTAAAAAGACTTCCAACTCGACTTTGACTTCAACACCAGTGACTCTTGACTTCGCTTGGACATGAGGCTTTTGACTTGAAAAGACTTGATAGCGTCCCCCAAGCCAACGATTAAAAATTGTTATTGTAAACTACCAATAAGAGACGTCAGCCCCTTGCTAACGGGTCTGACCCTTTAGCCGAGCGGTTAGTGATGTCGCCTTGTGGTGCAGTACACTACGTATCGAATCCCGCACCGGGCAAGAAAATAACCGGTTACACTGGTGGCAGCGGTGGGATCCGCAAGTGTGCAGATCCTCAGAAGTCTCTTCGGAGCGCGGAATAACAAAGCGCGAGGGCGCGTTTTCGGGGAGGGTGACGACTGTAAACTACTAATAAGACACGTTAGTCCCGAGCCAATGGGTCCGACTATTTAGCCGAGCGGTTAGTGACGCCGCCTTGTGGTGCTATACACCCGTATCGAATCCCGCACCGGGCAAGAAAATAACCGGTAACATTATTTTAAAAATGTGCCGTGAATCAATTCATCTCCTCTCCTTTTCTGAATCGGCTATTCACTTCCAGCGACTCGACACTTCGTTTCCCTGATCCACCTTGTTTGAAACATCCAATCACGTTGCGCGAACCACGAACTAATAAAAACGTGACAAGTCACAGAAGACGCCGGAGCCAGTGTTGGACGGTAGCCTACCAAAAAGAAAATGACGCCAAAAAAATCATTTCGTTTGCATATAAAAACTTAACAGCTGTGAATAAAAAACGGATGGCAGTATGCTAAACGTGCGGGTCAAAAGTAACGGACGGAGACGCAACAACTTCAAACGTCGTTCGTCATTTGACGCCGCACAACGAACGGTAAGTCAAGGCTAATGCTTAACAGCTAAGTAAACTTTACTAGCTAGCTAACTTAGTTAAATCAATGAGCCATTGACACAGTCAGAGCGGTAACGTGATCATTGCATTTAATATTTATACACGGCTGGCTAGGCAGTTGTTAATCATTATCTTTTCGTATAAAATCAATAAACAATCAGCAATGACGAACGTTAGCTCGCTATCGGTCACTGATGGCGGCCAGCAGTAGCCTAACGTACTGCTGCTCCTAAAAAACATTGACGTAACGTTACGTAACGTTACTGTAGCCACACGCAGAGATGGAGAGAGTTGTGAGCGAAGAAAGGGGAAATATGTACTCGCACTCGAATTTGGCCCTACCATGCTTTGGAATAAACAATATGCAAAGATGCCTTGTCATTGCAATACAATTTTTTTATACCCCAAAACTGATAAAGGGTTAAGGTAGGCTAGTTAGTTGAACCGGGGTCTGATATGGATCATGTGCCATAGGCTGTATATACAGGACAGGCCGAAGTTAAATATAATTATTGATCCAAGTAGGAAGACTGTTGGTTATTGTTATTCGACCTTTAAAATGGATATGGAGATCATTATTCACTTTTTTTAGAATATACTCCTGAACTGGTTTTCTCAAGCGGCTCTCAAATTTATCTAGTTGTAAAAGTAACCCTGATTCTGAATACTGATAAGATTGATATAAATTAGATTATGTTTTGCCAACAAGTTGATTATTAAATTAATAATATGAGAGTAATAAAGAATAGTTTAATCTACAATTCATATTGGGCTATAAGGCATATTCTGACATCTGTGTAATGTGCTTACCTCTTACATATTTGAAGAATACCAGATGAACAAAAGCATCACAAATGAACTACAACAGCCTTCAATCTCACAGTTCATGGAGAACCGTGTAGGGCAGTACAGCATGAATCATCCACAGCAGAAAGCTATCACCAATGCAATACTGTTTGACACACTGGGCTGTAGTACAGCCCAGTGTGTCGTAGAACATTGACATCAAAAACAGAGAACCTTGCTGCAGAGAGACATTCAAAACTAAAAACTCAGTTGAGCAACACCACCATGTTTCAGTCACAGTGGACATTTGGTCCGTCACTGTGCACTATATGGAGAAAGATGCAGAGAGGATACAGCTGTCCAATATCCAATCTCTTTGACTGCCTCAAAGGCTCACACACAGCCAAAAGAATCTGTGAGCAATTTGAGGCCATATTTGATGATGAGTACAATATTAAAGATAAAGTGGACTATATTATTAGTGACAATGCCGCCAACATGCGGAAAGCATTCTCGGTGTGCTTCCCCACTGAACAAGAAGATGAAGTGCATGATGACGATCATCTTGATGACCCAGAGCTCTGGAATGACCTAACCCTGGAAGGTCAGCAAACAGTAGGTGCTGCTATGACAAAACAAAAAACAGCGCTTGCAGTGTTTTGCCCACACACTCCAGCTGGTTGTGGGAGATAGTTTGAAAGAAACAAAAGCGATGACTCCTTCTCTTTCAAAGTTATCAAAACTCAGCTCACTGCTACACACAAGCACAATGTTCAAAGATGTGTTTGAGGCTGAATTTTGGGAAAGAGGCATCCCTGCTGCTGTCAACACAAGATGAAACTCAACACTGAGACAAGTGAAGGCAGTTCTCCAATGTGATCATCTAAAGCTCTGTCTTGTTCTAGAAAAGGCTGGGCACAAGGAGTTGTCATTCACAGCATGGGAGTGGAATCTGTTGAAGGAGGTGGTGGACATCCTGAAGCCGTTAGGAGAAGCAACAGATTTGACACGGGGAGAAGATGGTCACAATCAGTTCTGTTGTTCCATCTATCCTGCCCCTGAATCACCACCTTGAGAAGCTGAAGCCTCAAGTCCGTTTCCTGAGCGGTCTGGTCAGAAGTCTCCAGGCATCCCTGAACAAAAGATTTCTTGGAATCTTCATCAATGTGAAAGTGGCCAGGATGCAAGATGGAATCACTGCCCCGTTTTCAGATCCAGTCTACCTCAAAGCAGCTGCCGTGGATCCAGCCTTTTCTCTGTTGTGGGTGGAGCACCATGTGCTGGTCAATTGTGAGGACAAGGCGGAGGTGGCACAAAGAGTGAAAGGTAAATATTATTGAGTTTAATGTAACTTCTTTTCTCATAATTTGAACTAATTGACTACAACAATGATATTTTCAGTTTAACGCACTGCATCACCAACACTCTAATAGTAATAAGGGCTCTTTTGTTTCTGCTATGCTTTTACATGTTTTGCCAGAACTGATCCTGCAAGATGCTGCAGAGACTGAGCAACCTGTACCTCTTGTTGATGAGGTAGAGCGAGAGGACTATACCCTTGGGCAAGAGGCATAAGAAGGATGTTGGGACCACTCCAGCACTACAGCTAAGTCACCACCTTGACATATCTGAAGGACAGAATGCCCTCTTGTTCTGGGCAATGAACATGAGGGCTCTTCTTTCACTGTTCCGAGTGGCCATCAGGGTCTTGGCAGTGGCTGCTTCCAGTGCTCCAGTGGAGCGGGTTTTCAGCCGTGGTGGCATCACCCCATTATGCACCCCATTGGTGCACCCCATTGTGCACAAATGACTGACAGACTTTTGGCCAATTTGGTCTTTTGCAAATGCAATGCATCTTAGGGCCCTGAGATAACAGAAAAAGCACAACCCTGTGGGTAAATTAAACTGTTTATGCATTTCACATTTTCTCTCACTCACTCACTCACACATACACATACACATACACACCACACACACACCACACACACACACACACACTCTCTCTCTCTCTCTTTCTCTCTCTCTCTCTCTCCATGAATCAGGTTTTGTCTCCCATCTTTGGGATCTGCATGGTATTTCTCATAGACATTCAGGCCAGTGTGCAAATTGTAGGCCTACTCGAAGGTCAGTAGCAGTTTTGATGTGCCTTATAATATGATTATAACTTTATGGAAGGATTTTTTTTAGCTGTCCAGAGTAAATCAGTAGAGAGAGAGGGACAGAGAAAATATGAATTGGTTAGTGGGGAGGGCTGCATTGTTTGCACTACTTTTTTTATTATTAAGTTCGGTCGCACTTGTTTTAATATACTTTTGACATGTCTTTTGAATGGTCTTGGCGGTGCCTGCCTCTCACACTCACACAGTCTCACAGTCTCCGTAGATGTTGACGAGGGTCAGAGAAATTGGGTTGCCCTGGGTCACTCCACGCCCTTGAGTGAAGTTTACAGTTTGTTTGTTTCCAATTTTGATAGCACATTTATTGTTTGTATACATTGATTTATGTCGTATGTTTTCCCCCCTAGACCACTTTCCAATAGTTTATAAAATAGGCCCTCATGCCAGATTGAATCAAAAGCTTTTTTTTAAACTCAACAAAGCAGGCAAAGATTTTCTTTTTGTTTTGGTTTACATGTTTGTCAATTAAGGTGTGGAGGGTAAAAATATGGTGTGATGTCCTGCAATTTGGTAAGAATCCAATTTGGGCTTTACTCAAGACATTGTGCTCCATAAGGAAGTCTATGAGTCTTGTGTTCAAAATACTACAAAATACCTTCCCCAGATTACTGTTCACACAAATGCCTTGGTAGTTATTAGGGTCAAATTTGTCTCCACTTTTGAATATGGACATGATGCGTCCTTTGTTCCAGATGTCAGGGAAGTATCTGACACTCAGAATCAAGTTGAACAGTTTTACTATGGCCAATCTTAATTTGGTGTCTGTGTTTTTTTAGCATTTCATTTAATATTCTGTCTGCTCTGCATGCCTTTTTTGGCTGCAGAGCCTGTAACTTTTCATTCATTCCTTTTTCAGTAATTTGGCAGTCTAATGAGTTTTGATATTTTTTAATAGCTGATTCTAGGGTAAGCATTTTTTCATATATTTCTCTTTGCTCTGGGTTCATTGTTATTAGGGGTCCAAGCAGCAAAGCTGCTGGAACCCTATTGTACACTGCTCAAAAAAATAAAGGGAACACATAAGCAATGCAATGTAGTTCCAAGTCAATCACACTTTTGAGATATCAACCTGTCCAGTTAGGAAGCAACACTGATTTGTGAATCCATTTCACCTTTTGGTAAATTGTCTAATTTCCACCAGGTGGAAATTAGACAATTTGCAAGACAACCCCTATAAAAGGAATGGATTTGCAGGTGGTGGCCACAGACCATTTGCCTGTCCTCATCTTTTCTGGCCGATCTTTGGTTAGTTTTTCATTTTGCTAGTGCCCTCACCACTAGAGGTGGCATGAGGCGGTATCTGCAACCTACAGAAGTTGCTCAGGTAGTGCAGCTCATCCAGGATGGCACATCAATGCGTGCTGTGGCAAGAAGATTTGATGTGTCTCCCAGCACAGTGTCCAGAGCATGGAGGAGGTACCAGGAGACAGGCCAGTACACCAGGAGACGTGGAGGGGGCCGCAGGAGGACAACGACCCCGCAGCAGGACCGCTATCTGGTCCTTTGTGCAAGGAGAAACAGGAGGAGCACTGCCGGAGCCCTACAAAAGGACCTTCAACAGGCCACTAATGTGCAGGTTTCTGCTCAAACAGTGAGAAACAGAATGCATGAGGATGGTATGAGGACCCGACGTCCACAATTGGGGCCTGTGCTCACAGCCCAACACCGTGCAGCCCGATTGACCTTTGCCAGAGAACATCTTGGTTGGCAGATTCGCCATTGGCGCCCTGTGCTCTTCACAGATGAGAGCAGGTTCACACTGAACACATGTGAAAGACGTGAGAGAGTCTGGAGATGCTGTGGAGAACGTTCTGCTGCCTGCAACATCCTCCAGCATGACCGGTTTGGCGGTGGGTCAGTGATGGTCTGGGGAGGCATATCCTTGGAGGGCCGCACAGACCTCTACGTGCTAGCCAGAGGTACCATGACTGCCATTAGGTACCGGGATGAGATCCTCAGACCCATTGTCAGACCATATGCTGGTGCAGTGGGCCCTGGGTTCCTGCTCATGCATGACAATGCTCGTCCTCATGTGGCCAGAGTGTGTCAGCAGTTCCTGTATGTCGAGGGCATTGATGCTATGGACTGGCCTGCACGTTCCCCAGACCTGAATCCAATCGAGCACCTCTGGGACATCATGTCTCGTACCATCCGCCAACGCGATGTCGCACCACAGACTGTCCAGGAGTTGACCGATGCCCTGATCCAGGTCTGGGAGGAGATCCCTCAGGAGACCATCCGTCGTCTCATCAGGAGCATGCCCAGACGTTGTAGGGAGTGCATACAGGCACGTGGAGGCCACACACACTACTGAGCCTCATTTTGAATCGTCTTGAAGAATTTCCACAGAAGTTGGATCAGCCTATGTTCTCATTTTCCACTTTGATTTAGAGTATGATTCTGAATCCAGACCTTAATGGGCTAATGATTTTGATTTCCATTGATCATTCTTAGGTTATTTTGCTCTAAACACATTCCTCTGTCTAATAAATAAAGATTTTCAGCTGAAATATTTCATTCATCGAGGTCTATATTGTGTTTTTAGGTGTTCCCTTTATTTTTTTGAGCAGTATATTTGTTAGGATTATTATTATTTTTCTCCGCTAAAAGTGTGTGAGGCTCAGCAACCGTAAGTCCTAGACCAACCAACTTTGGTACATGGATTCCTATGAACCCCCACTACTCAGGCACCACAAATCACCTATGTCAGCCAGATGGTGGCGCTATAACAAAGGGTCATGTGTAATTCCCACACCATAAGTCAGATCAACACAAAACTGCACAGACCTATGCATCTGAATGTGCTCTACAACTTTGTTTTTTGGGACCACATATGTCAGCCATATAGTTTGCCCGCCATTTTGACTTGTATTAGTTTGGGTGCGGTTTCTCAGCTAAAAGTGTCTGAGGCTCAGCAACCATAAGTCCTAGACCAACCAAATTTGGTAGGTGCATTCATACGGCCCCCCACTACTCTGGCACTACAAATCACCCATGTCAGCCAGATGGTGGCGCTATAACAAAGGGTCATGTGTAATTCCCACACCATAAGTCAGATCAACACAAAACTGCACAGACCTATGCATCTGAATGTGCTCTACAACTTTGTTTTTTGGGACCACATATGTCAGCCATATAGTTTGCCCGCCATTTTGACTTGTATTAGTTTGGGTGCGGTTTCTCAGCTAAAAGTGTCTGAGGCTCAGCAACCATAAGTCCTAGACCAACCAAATTTGGTAGGTGCATTCATATGGCCCCCCACTACTCTGGCACTACAAATCACCCATGTCAGCCATATGGTGGCGCTATAACAAAGGGTCATGCTTAAAAGGCCATAACTCCCACAGCATAAGTCAGATCAACACAAAACTTAATCGACCCATGCATCTCAATGTGCTCAACAACTTTACGATTGGGACCACCTATGTCAGTCATATAGTTTGCCCGCTATTTTGACTTATTTGGTGTGGAAGCGCTGCAGCTCTACATACCACACGCCAGGATACCTGGGTATAACGACATACTTTTTCTTTTTACGGCAGTCGGCTAGGACGCAAGAAATCAGACACCGTCTGGTCCAGTTTTGGAAACTCTGGCACATGTTTCTGAAGCAATGGAAGTGTTACGACATTTTAAAAAATTACAGTAATCGTCTAGGACACAGGCGACCAAAGTAATCCGACATTGTCATATCTAGTTGGAAACTCGGGTAGGCTACTGTTTCTGAAGCAAGATTCTTCAGTCTTTATTACATTACCAACAGCGGTTTAGTTTCATGTTGAAACGGTAGTCTATTACAGGCTAGGTGTATAAAAGGCCCCTACATATCATAGCGTTAATTATTTACGTTGGGTGAAGGTATATGATCATGAGGACAAACCCATTCAAATTGCTCCATAGGGGGCGCAACAGTGCCAATGCTCGGACCCCTCCCAACGCCGCTTGCGGCTTTAATTTTATTATATAATTTATTGAAATGGTCTTTCCATACATCTCCATCTTGGATTGGTATCTCCGCATGGTGTTTTTTATGTATTGCATTCCAGTTGTCCCAGAAGTGATTTGTTTTAATTGATTCTTCAATTGCTTTTAATTGTTTTTGTGTAAATGTTCTCTCTTCATTCTGAGGGTTTTTTTGTACTGTTTCAATGCTTCACAATAACCAAGGCGTAAGTCCTGGTTCTCTGGCTGTCTATGTTTCTCATTTGATAATTTTCTGAGGTTTTTCCTCACGTTTTTGCGTTCAAAATCAAACCATTTTTCTATGTGTATATTTTTAGATTTGGATCTGTAGGTCTGCAAATTGGGTATAGATGCCAGTTGGTCAAGTATTTCATTTATATTTTGTACGGCCAGACTTACTCCTTCTTGAAAGTAGGTTTGAACAAGATAACTGTCTATAAGTGATTGAATTTTAGGTTCCCGAATTGCTTTCTGGTATTCTTCTGTGCTGTTTTGGGCCCATCTGTATTGTTTGTTGATATTGTACAGCTTACTGGGTTTAGTTTTTGTGTTAGATGTTTCTGCCTTTTTAGGATACACAGTAATTTGGCTTTGATCTGACAGAGGTGTTAGTGGCTTGACTGTAATTGCCCTGAAAGAGAATGGATCCAAGTATGTGATTACATAATCAACACTGCTGTAGCCAAGAGGTGAACTGTAGGTGTACTGTCCAAGAGAGTCCCCTCTCATTCTACCATTAACAATGTACAGACCCAGACTTTGACAGAGATCTATTAGGCATTTCCCGTTTCTGTTGACCTGCGTGTCAAAGTTTTTTCTTGGGTAGTGAACTATATTTTTGAGCTAATTGTGACCAAATATGTGACTATTACCATTGTCTATAGTAAAGTCAGGCATATGGCCTGTTCTTGCATTTAGGTCTCCACAAATCAACACCTTCCCCTGGGCCTGGAAGTGGTTGATTTCATTGTGGAGACAGGGTAAGATCTCATCAATGAAGACAGGGGGGTGTATCAGGCACATAGGTATGTATCTTGGCTGGAGTCAGTGATCTCCTTCTTAATTTTTTTTTTCAAAAAAAATTATTTCTGATTTTCCCTTTTTCTCCCAATTTAGTGGCCAATCGATCCCTATTTTAATTCAAACACCCACCCTTGTACTGCATGCGTTTGCCAACTGCATCTCTCCAGTCGGCAGTTTCGAAGGAGACGCCTCACCAGTTTCGTGACAAAGCGAATCCAGGCCGAACCACTGCTTTTTCCGACATGCCCAGAGACGCATTCGTGTGACGAACACAAGCCGACTCCGCCCCCCTCCTGAAGACAGCACTTCCAATATTGCTGCTTTATCGAGTCCGGCCATTGTCGGATCTGACGAGACCGGGGCGTGAACCCCAGTCCCTAGTGGGCAACTGCATCGACACAAAGCCGATGCTTAGACCGCTACACCACTGCGGACCCTCCTTCTTAATTTTAAGACAGATATGGGTAGTTTCTTTTTTTACTGGTAAGATGTAGTTTTCCAAATCAGATTTATACCAAATGGTGATACACCCCGAGTCTCTTCCCTTGTTAATTGTGGGAGAAATTATAATTTCGCGGTAGCCTGAGGGGCAATGGGTGACTGCATCTGATCTACACCAGGTTTCTTCAATAATAATTACGTCTATATTTTTAATGTTTTATTGGAATTCCAGGGTTTTACTTTTCAAACCAAACAAAGATGAACTCAGGCCCTGGATATTCCACACTGAGACTGTTAGTGATGTCATGTTTAAGATTTCTCCATTGATCCGCTGAATGGTCATGGGGTGGAAGTCTGTCCTTGGCAGGAGGGTTGACAATGTTATTCTGCTGTTAGGGAAGGTGTTCGAGGCTTTTTGGGCCACCCGCCTAACTGACTTGGCCACTCCCTATTGCTGTGCCTTCAGGTCATTGGTGCCAGTGTGCATGATGATGTCACTGGGATCACCTAGACTGGATTCGGTCAGCAGCTGCAGGGCATCGTCTGTCTTAGCACACCAGACCTTAGCAACTCTGACCAGGAAATAGTTTCTGCTCATTAATAAATTTGCCATTAGAGTCAATGAGGGTGACTATGTCGGCGTCTGTGCATTTGTTTGTCTTGCCTTTTCTTTTTTCTGGGGCCTGGGCATGTCAGACTCTGTGAGCAGTGGTGATGATGGACCAGTGGTGTGTGTTTGAGTGCTGGAGGGGCCTGGCATGGAGTGAGGAGTGGGTGGAATTATCAGGGCTGTAGTGGAGGTGGTAGCGGTAGACATGCTTGGCTGTGTGGTCAGGAGTTGGACGTGGTTGCTGCTGGAGGCTTGGAGGCTGTGTACATCCTCTCTCAGGCTGTGGACAGTCCTTTCACTGAGGAGCAGCTCCTCTCTGACAGTTGTCAGCTCCCTCCTCAGGGTCTCTCTGTCCTCCTGTAGTCCCTGCACCTCTCCTCTCAGCTCCTTCAAGGAGGTGAACTCCTCTTTGAGTTGGCCAAGCTGCTCTTTCAGCTGTTGTGTTCAGATGTTATGGTGTGGGACAATTCCTTGAGCTCCACAAGCTCTACCTCCTGTGAACACACACTCTGATTCAATAGGGACACTGCACTCTCCAGCTCATGTTCTCTTCTGTGTCTCTGCTCCCTGTGACCCTTCCCTGTCTCTCTGCCTTTGGCCATTACAGAGTCATGCTCTAAGGCTTTCTCAGTCTGTGCCAGGGCTTTGATAGCGTTAAAGTCCACCTGCACAGATGTGAGAACAGCCTCACTGCCTTGAAACATTATAATCCCAGTGTGGTAGACTTTGACAGTGAGGATTGTGTTGTTACTGTCTCCATTCTTGTTTATGGTGATCTGCCAACCACTACAGATACCTCTCTTTTTATGAAATTTGTAATGCTTGCAGAGTGCTGTGTGCCAGCTATTAGTGCACTCCGTGTACAGCAGCAGGTTGGTTATGACTTGCTTGTGTTGGATCTGAGCATAGTCTGCTGTTAGAGACTCAGGATTAATCATTAAAAGTTTATGTTTGTGGGCCTTTTTGGCTGCTGCACTCTTCAGCTCCTTGGGATAGGAGAGAAGGAGGAGGGGGAGGGTTCTTTGCTTTAGATTTCCTGCTCTCCCGTTACCCTGATCCCGATAGTTGTGTAAGAGATATAATTTGTAAGGGCAGTTAAGCACAGGATAGCCCAGGTTTTATTGGGAGAATATAGCTTGTTCTATTGACCGAATTAATAGTTGAGACTTAAATGTTAAATGTGGCAATCTAACCACCAGCCGGTAGGGGGAGCTAGAACGGGTGAAGGAGAGAGAGATGACGCGAGAGAGGGGGGAGACAAGAAAAAGGGTTCTGGTGACTTAGAAAAATAAACGTGCCGACTGAGAAATGAGAACGGTTTGATTTTTCCTTCTAATAACACCCAAAGTGTTATAGTTGCAATAGCTGGCCAGCAGTGGCTCGCTGTTGCTAGCCAGCCGATCTCCTCCATCTTTGGAAAAGAAAAATGCTGTTTTAGAAAAGGACATATAGTGTAAAAAAATATATTAAAAACTTCCGGTTCCTGTCTGGGTTTGTTGAGTTGTTTTCAGAAAATTTTGAAAGTCTTTCTTGTTTAAAAACAGATCGATTTGACTATTAATTTCAGGAGCTCAAGTGGTGCATGACTGCTCACGATCAGCCATCTTATCTCTCTTAACACCTTAGTATGTCCCCATGTGGACAATAAACACTCCAAAAAAACAGCGGGAATGTTGGCGTCATTGGCATCTCTCGTGTCCGAGGATCCATTCCAAGAGATTAAGGTGTGTGCTTAAAACGAAGATGGCTTGATAGTCCAAGGTGAGAATATAAGAGGCTGGAACAGTATGGACAGGGGATAGTAGGGGGTGGACCCATTCCTGTGGCTCTCTGTTCTTGGCGAATTTTTCGGCGGTGGCACTTTTATTCCGCATGCATTTGTTTGTCTGTTTCAGCCTTGATGGAACCAGCCACGCAGGCAGCTCTCCAGTGCTTTCGATTTTCCGCTGCTTTTTCCCAGCTCTTAGGGTCGATGTTGAAGGTGATCAGCGTTCCCTTGATACAGTCCTTGTAGCATTTTTTTTGGGAGCTCCTCTTTTTCTTTGACCTTCAGTCAGTTCGAAGTATAAAATTTGTTTCGGGAGTCTGTCGTTTGGCATCCTCTGGATGTGGCCAAGCCACCGCAGCTGGCGATGTTCAGTTGTCGTCTCAATGGAAAGAAGATTGGCTCTTTCGAGAGCTTGATTGTTGGTGACCCATTCTTGCCACGAAATTCCCAGAATACTTCTCAGTTTTTGCTGGTGGAAGCGTTCTAGTTTATAGATTTGGTATTTGTAGAGGGTCCAGGCTTCACAACCGTACAGGAGGGTTGAAAGAACCACTGCACAACCACTGAACAAAGAAGTTGGTGATCGACTGAAGACCCTCTGGAGTCATGGCAGGAGCAGCATTATCATCGGCATATTGAAGCTCAATGATGGCATTGGTGAATGTCTTGTTCTTAGACTTCAAGTGCTGGAGATTGAATAGGCTGCCATCGAAGCGGTAACGGATGTTGACTTTACCATCGAGTGACCGATCTGTCTTCTGCAAGAGAGTAGCCAGGTATAAGGAATATAATGTAGGCGCTAGAACACAGCCTTGCTTTACTCCACAATCCCTGGGGAAAGGCTCGGAAAGGGTTCCACGGAAACAGACACAGTCCTTCATGTCATCATGGAGGGCGCGAATAATCTGGATGAAGTGGTCAGGGCATCCAGATTTGGATAGCACATCCCACAAAGTCGCTCTCGGAAGAGAATCAAATGCTTTCTCAAGGTCGAAAAAGATGAAAAACATTGTCTTCTGATGTTCTCTTGCTTTCTCCATGAGCCGTCGTGCCGCAAAGATCATATCGGTGGTCCCTCTGTGGGATCGAAAACCGCTTTGGGATTCAGGGAGAACTTCTTCGGTCAGGGTGGTGAGACGATTCAGAAGGACCCGCGGCAGGATTTTCCCAGCTGTTGAGAGGAAGCAAATTCCTTTTTAATTGCTCCTCGGTCCCCCTTTTTGAAAATGGTAATGATGTTTGCGTCTCTGAAATCAGCTGGGGCGGTCCGAGTTTCCCAGATATGCAGGATGATTTCGTACAGTTGCTTCTGAAGAGGTAGTCCTCCATACTTGTACAATTCTGCTGGGATTCCGTCGGGGCCGGCCGCTTTGTTGTTGCGCATCTGAGCCATCGCTGTTTGAAGCTCCTTGGTGGAAGGAGGTGCAGACATCCACGGTTTTTGCAGCAGAGTAGGTAAGCCCTCAAGGCAGTCCGGAGACGCTTGTGATGGTTTGCAGAGGAGCTGGTGGAAGTGCTGTTTCCATCATTGACTGATGGCTACGTCGTCCCTCAGAATTGTTACATTGTCCTCTGCTTTCATTGGTGTTGGTGCGGTCTTGATGGGCCAATAGATGGCACGGGTAGCAGAGAAAAAGTCGTAGAGTTGGTTCTGGTTTGCTTAGCCCTGGATCTCAAGGGCTTTACTTTGCCACCAAGCATCCTTCATGGAGTGGAGTTGAGCGTGAGTGTTTGACTTCAGTTTCTTGTAGTGCTCTTCTTTCGTCTTAGAGGTTCTATCTTTCTCCCAGGAGAGACTAGCTTGATTCTTTGTGCTAATCAAGTTGAACATTTCCTGGTTGTTATCAAACCAATCCTGGTGACGTCTTTTCAGAATACCGATTCCGGTTTCAGCTACATGGCTTTCGCTTTTCATGGTAGAGTTTTAATTTGCACTTGTAGATGTAGCGACAAACTGTGTTAACTGATGATGGTTTTCTGAAGTGTTCCTGAGCCCACGTGGTAATATCCTTTACAGAATGATGTCGGTTTTTAATGCAGTGCCGCCTGAGGGATCGAAGGTCACGGGCATTCGATGTTGGCTTTTGGCGTTGCCGCTTACGTGCAGAGATTTCTCCGGATTTTCTGAATCTTTTGATATTATGGACTGTAGATGATGAAATCCTTAAATTCCTTGCAATTGTACGTTGAGAAACGTTCGTAAACTGTTGGACTGTTTGCTCACCATAAATCAGGTTTTGTCTCCCATCTCTGGGATCTATATTTTTTCTCAGACATTCAGGCCAGTTTATGCATTATTCTCCCTCTCTCTCTCTGATTTTGTCGCCCGACTCTGGGATTTGCATGGTTTTTCTCAGATGTTCAGGCTAGTTATGCATTTCACATACACACACACACACACACACACACACACACACACACACACACACACACACACACACACACACACGCACTCTCAATGAATCAGGTTTTGTTTCCTGTCTTTGGGATTTGCATGGTATTTCTCAGACATTCAGGCCAGTGTTCAAATTGTTGGCCTACTTGAAGGTCAGTAGCCGTTGTTTTGATGTGCCTTATAATAAATGATAACTTTTATAGATATGATAAAAATATGATTTGGTTAGTGTGGGCAGGGGTGCTGCTCATTTGTTTGCACTACTTTTTAATAAGTCGCACTTGTTTTAACGCGCTTCTGACATGCCTTTTTATGATGTGTATTTCCATGGAATTATAAACTTTATTTTGAAAGTAATAAATACAAATTTTAAAAGTGTTCACGATGTGTAAATTCAATATATTATTATTCTGTTGATAAAATGGCATTTCATTTGGTGAAGAGTGCATTATGACTTGTTTAGGACTTGAAACTCAAAGTTTCGGACTTGGGACTTGACTCGGGACTTGCCTGTCTTGACTTGGGACTTAACTTGGTACTTGAGTACCAAGACTTGAGACTTACTTATGACTTGCAAAACAGTTACTTGGTCCCACCTCTGTGTTTTATTTTCTCAACCCCATAAGTCTGCTCACTCACACTGTGTATTAAAAAAAAAAAAAAAAAAACTTCATCACTGGAGTCACACTCCCACCATTTTCTCCTCACAGTCTGTTTCTGTTTTTCTTTGTTCATTGTGTCCTTCTTTGCTGTTGAACCACTATTGTTGATATCAGATTTTATTTTCTGGCAAGTGACACTCAGACTGTTCTTCTCGTCTACTATATCTATTTCTACACTTGCTGCCAAAATCTCTTCTGGCCCAGCCTCAGCTGTTTTACTGTTTTTCTTCTCCCCCTCCTCATCAGTGTTTTCATCACCACCACTTGTCTCACTGCTTTGTTGAGACTCACTTGCCTCCTTTCTTTCATCAATGGTGACTTCACTGTTTAAATCTATTTTTCTCCAACACCTTTACTTCCTTCCTCCCCTTTTCTGACCATCACCATTGTTGTCCCCACCTGTCTTCTCCTTCCTTTAATTCATCTCAGGTTTGTCTCTTTCCTCCTTGTCTTTCTGCCCTGATGTTGCCTCTCCAGCAGTCCAATCAGAAGCTTTTTGTCATGTACCAGCAGGTTTCACTGGACAAACTGATCAGACGTCTTTCTCTACTACAGCCAAAGCCTTTGCCAGCAGCCATACCAACATGTACCCTGGCTCTGCCAAATAACAGAAGGTAAACAGGCGTGGGCTTGGTTGGTACTTGGATGGGAGACCTCCAGGGAAAACTGAGTTGCTGCTGGATGTGGTGTTGGTGGGCCAGTAGGGGGTAGTCTTCTATGTTGTCCTAAAAAAAAACAACTAAATGCCCCAGTGCAGGGACAGGGACACTATGCTGTAGGACAGGGATAGGTAACATGGTCCAGAAAGGTCCGGTGTGGGTGCAGGTCTTTGTTCCAACCAAGCAGTTGCACACCTTATTCTATAGATCAACCAATAGTCTTGTTCCAACCAAGCAGTTACACACCTGATTCTTTTAGTCAATCAATAGTCTGTGCTAAGGACCTTGATTTGTCGACTCAGGTGTGTAACTCCTTGGTTGGAACAAAGACCTGCACCCACACTGGACCTTTCTGGACCATGTTGCCGATCCCTGCTGTAGGAAATGTCATCCTTTGAATGAGACATTAAAACCAAGGTCCTGACTCACTGTGGCCATTGAATATACCATGGCACTTATCGCAAAGATTAGGGGCCCCCCCGGTGTCCTGGCCAAATTCCCACCTGACCACCTAATGATCTCCCTGTGTAATTGGCTCAATGATTCCTCCTTCTCCACCTCAAGCTGATGTGTGGTGAGTGTTCTGATGCAAAATGGCTGCCATGTATCACCCAGGTGGGTGCTACATATTGGTGGTGGTTGAGGTGAGTTTCCCCCCTTCCCTGTGAAGCCCTTTGGATGTCTAGATAAAGTGCTATATAAATGTAATTAATTACATTCTGACGTAGCAAACAAAATATAATCAAATATAATCAAACAGGCTCTGGTCATCTCCTGGCTGGACTACGGCAACTCCCTCCTTGCTGGCGCCCCGGCGTCAGCCACGTCAGCCATCAGACCTCTGGAGCTTGTCCAGAAAGCTGCAGCTCATCTGGTGTTCAACTGCCCTAAGTTCTCCCACACAACTCCCCTTCTCATGTCCCTACTACAGTGAACTCCCCACTGATGTCAGGACAGCGGAGTCGCTGCGCATCTTTTGGCGCAGGTTGAAAACTCAACTCTTTAAGAACTACTACCCTGTTACATGTTCTTAGCACTTATTGTAGTCACTCATTTAAAAAAAAGAAAATCTCTTTCTTGCACTTTTACTTTAGCACTGGTTTTGCTCTTAGATGCTTGTTTAGATGCACTTATGACCTGTGATGACTAGTAGTTCTCCTGATTTCCTACGTTAAATGATGCACTTATTGTACTTTGGATAAAAGCGTCGGCTAAATGACTGTAATGTAATGTAATGTAATGTAATGTAATGTAATGTAATGTAATGTAACCCATCAATTCTCAGCAGAAAAGACATGTTTATGTCCTCGCTGCTGTTGCTCAGAATCATGAAAGATGTCTCCTGTGAGACACCACATGTTTAAGTAAAGGAGAATTACACCCAGACAGGATTTTATTTTTCTATTTTATTGTGTCTGGAAAGCTCTCTTTCCAACACTTAATCTCTGGTAAACGGGGGGCCATTAGACAGAATCACCTTCCTGGTCGGTGAAGCCAGAGGCAGCACTGGCACATACATTTCATTCATTACAATGCCATTTGTGATGACGTCATTAGCATTCCCCATCTCATCCACAAAAATTACCACTGCTCCATTCATTCTGGCCGCAGATTTAACACTGTTAGCCCCAACAACCTCCGCCACTGCTAACCCACACTCCTTCACTGAACAGGAGAACCTCGGACAGATCTTAAGACCGTGTTTCCTCATCAGTTTGGAGAGATCTGTGACGCCGACCAGAGAAGCACTGCCCAACACAAAGTACACAAAACCAACAAACACTACTACTACTACTGCCACTTTTGGAGGAAGGCCACTCTCTTTGGCCTTCCTCTTTTCCTCTTCCCTGGCAGCTCCATATTCAGCATCCTTCTCCCCAGTATACCCAGCATCTCTCCTCCACACATGTCCAAGCTGTCTCAATCTCTTGCTTTGTCCCCAAACTGTCCAACCTGAGCTGTCCATCTAATATACTCGTTCCTAATTCTGTCCTTCTTCATCACTCCCAATGGAAATCTTAGCATCTTCAACTCTGCCACCTCCAGCTCCATTTCCTGTCTTTTCGTCAAAACGAACAAATACTAACAAAACTAAACAACTACCTGATATAAATACACACCGCAGTAATTTAGCACAATACGAAAAAAATAGGAAGTTAGAAAAACTCACTTTGCAGACCAACATTTACTCCATGCTCCTACTTCCATTCCCAGCATGCATTCAGAGAGAGAGAGAGAGAGAGAGAGAGAGAGAGGTGGTGTGATTGAATGGCTAAGGGTTGTAATGTGAAAGGCATCTCCACACGCAAAAAAACAGATCAAAATAAAAGTGTAAGTCAGAGAGACAGAGAAGGGTTCAGAGGAGATTAAAGTAAGTTGGAGAGAGAGATTGAAGAGAGGAGGAAGTCAGAGAACCCCATTCTCACAGCACTTTCATATTTCCCACATGTTGAATGCCAACATTCTTTCATGTGCAACATACGGTGTGAAATTTGTTAATATGTGAAAGGGACATTTGGATTCGGATTACCCACCAGTCTGGCCTAAATTATGTTGAATATTGTAAGGATAGGTAATACGTGATGCAGCCATTATTTTCAGTTAACAGGAGTACCTCAGTAATTAAAAAGCTTGTTTGAAGCTGGTTAAACAGGTTGGTCAACATTTTCCAGAATCACATTCTATGAGAAAGTTTTACCATGATTTATTAGATTCAAATTGCCAAGGGTGTTTTCCAAATCCCCTTTCCACCACCATGATTTAATCAAAAGTGTTTAACATTGGGTCTTAATAGGTCCTATACTGGCTGAGTTCATGCAAAATGACAGGAGGGCAGAATTTCCAAACAAGTCACTAGATGTAGAATAGAGGGCAATCTGTACATTTGTACGTCATGCCAATAAAACCATTTGAATTTGAATAGAGCAAAATGGGGCATTCGGGTAGTCTGGTGGTCTATTCCGTTGCTCACCAACATGGGGATTGCTGGTTCGAATCCCCGTGTTACCTCCGGCTTAGTCGGGAGTCCCTACAAACACAATTGGCTATGTATGTGGGTGGGAAGTCGGATGTGGGTATGTGTCCTGGTCAGTGCACTAGCGCCTCCTCTGGCCGGTCGGGGCACCTGTTCAGGGGGAGGGAGAATAGCGTGATCCTCCCACAGACTGGTGAAACTCCTCACTGTCAGGTGAAAAGAAGCGGCTGGCGACTCCACATGTATCGGAGGAGGCATGTGGTAGTCTGCAGCCCTCCCCGGATCAGCAGAGGGGGTGGAGCAGCGACCGAGATGGCTCGGAAGAGTGGGATAATTGGCCGGATACCATTGGGGAGAAAAAGAGGGGGGGAATAGAGCAAAACAAGATTTGAGTGCTGTATTTTTTGCCATTAAACTTACTGTGTTTCTGTTGTGTCAGAAAGCACCAGCCACCAGCAGTGTGTAGCGCTCTCTCTCTCTCTCTCTCTCTCTCTCTCTCTCTCTCTCTCTCTCTCTCTCTCTCTCTCTCTCTCTCTCTCTCCTCTCTCTCACAAGTGTGATTAAAGAAAGTCATCTGCCATTACATTTTTGGTTATTTTCTGAAAGTCCTGTTCCCCTTCCCTAAAGTCCCCTGGTTGCAGTTCCAGATGGTTGGTTTCTGTCCATTAAGAGGAAGCAGGGATTTTATTTTTCCAGTAAACTACATCCCAGCTTAATGTTCTGTTTTGACCAGATATACGTCAAAGTGTGGATGAGAAAAAGCTCTCAAAGAGCCACTTCAGCCTGTCTTTAACGGCCTTGATCAAGAAATTATGACCTGAGTCCAACTCTCATTTAGAGTTTCACACCCGAAATTTGACTTTGTGCTTTGCTTACATTTGACACACTGGAATTCTCTGCTCATAAAAAGGGGCCATAAACCAACAGGATGCCCTGCTGCTCTGCTATCTCTTTTTTCTTTATCAAGAAATAGCTGGTTGCAAGAGCCTTTTGTAGCCAAAAATGGCTCATAAACATAAAACATTGATAGTTTGGCCTTGAAATACTACACTGAATGAGTAAATACCCGCAGATGGTCTGTGTGTGTGTGCGTGTGTGTTTGATAATGTGTGTGTGTATGCGTTTTCTTTATATTTTATATTTATATTGGTTTCTTTACTTACATGGAGATCAAAATCAGCTCTGTGTGTGTGTGTGTGAGAGAGAGAGAGAGAGAGAGAGAGAGAGAGAGAGAGAGAGAGAGAGAGAGAGAGAGAGAGAGAGAGAGAGAGAGAGAGAGAGAGAGAGACGAGAGAGAGAGAAGAGAGAGAGAGAGAGAGAGAGAGAGAGAGAGAGAGAGAGAGAGAGAGAGAGAGAGAGAGAGAGAGAGAGATATGAGCCAGGTGAGCACACAGATGAGATGAGCATAGAGATGAACACACACACACACACACACACACACAAGCCCACAGAGACTCAAATGCACATGCACGCACACAGATAGTCATCCTAACTATCCTACTGCTTTAAATAAAACAAAATACAATTAATAAAGATAATACTAATAATAACTAATAAATAATAAGTACTACTGGTAACTAATTACCAATCTGGTTTTTATACTGCACCTGTATGTTCTGATTCCTTGTATCTGTCTGTATAAGTACATGTTCAGTATATGTTTTGATCTTTTGTTCTGTTTGTAATGACTGCTTTGGCAATACAAGTACCTATTTGTCATGCCAATAAAGCACTTTTGAATTTGAATTTGAAAGACACAGAGAGAGAGAGAGAGAGAGAGGAGAGAGAGAGAGAGAGAGAGAGAGAGAGAGAGAGGGTGCACATCAACTTGTGCTTGTGCGTGCATATATGTTTGTGTATATATGTGTTTTTTTGTGCATATGGTGTGGGTTTGTTCTTGTTTGTCAGTGTGTGTGTGTGTGTGTGTGTGTGTGTGTGTGTGTGTGTGACGGGGTTCGAATATTAACGAGTCTTCAGTGAGAGAAGATGGAAACTGCTGGAGAGATGGCCTAAGAGCGGTTAATGAAAAGACAGCGAGAGAGAGAGAGAGAGAGAGCATGAGGGAATGAACTTAGAACAAGGTAAGGACAGAGTGGGAGTCTCCAGTTTTCATCCGTCTAGCTGGGGGATACTATATGAGGTTGTGTGTGTATGTGTATGTATGTGTTCTTGTCCTCTCTCTCATGTGGAGACAGCTGCCGTCCATGTTAAGAAGCTGATGTCATCATCCACCCATTGAAAAAAATCCATTCATTTGTTCTTCATGTTTGCTTATCCGTTCCTCCATCACACACATATGATGATGTCTCAGCTGCCGCATTTCAGAATTAATGACATTTTGCAGGAATAGATTCCAGTATATTGTTAAGTACAGTGATTATCCCAGTGGTGTACCTTTCTTTCTTTTTTTTTTTTTGGTGTGCAATATTCCAGACACAGCTGGTCCAATTGTTTCAGTCTCCTAAGGAAAGAACCCATATTGCCATTACAAAATATCAAGCAACAATAATGTTTTATGTGCTGGATTTTTCACCCATTTGGAGATTGACGATTCTGCTCCGAACCTGGCACACGGCCTGCTACGCCACCTATAATATATTGTGTATACACAGGGTTGATTTCAGGGGCACCCCATCAAAATGAGGAATAGGTTAAAGTGGTTATCCATAATTTTTTCAGTGTTAGTGGATTTGACATCCTCTTTTGGTAGCAGTATATCATATTCATACCATTTGAAATGAATGGGATCCAAAATGCACAGGAAGATTTCTCACGTGGGTCACAATTCTGGACAGTCGCAGATTTTAGTGTAACACCAGCATGGTTTGCTGGGCTTCACACTGTGGCAATAGGAGTACATTGACAAGATAATCCAGCGATAGCGTGTGATTTTGGAGAGAGAAGACTGATCACCAATGTCATCCATCCCTCATGGTAATCCCTCCCCCCTTGTATCCGGTCAATTACTCCACTCTTCCGAGCTGCCCCGGTTGCTGCTCCATCCCTTTTGCCGATCCGGGGAGGGCTGCAGACTACCACATGCCTCCTCCGATACATGTGGAGTCACCAGCCGCTTCTTTTCACCTGACAGTGAGCAGTTTTGCCAGGGGGATGTAGCGCATGGGGGGATCAAATTCCCCCAGTTCTCCCTCCCCTCCTGAACAAGCGCCCCCGACCGACCAGAGGAGGCACTAGTGCAGCGACCAGGACACCATCCCCACATCCGGCTTCCCACCCACAGACATGGCCAATTGTGTCTGTAGGGACGCCTGACCAAGCTGGAGGTAAAACGGGGATTCGAACTGGTGATCCCCATGTCGATGTGTAGTATGGAATGGACCACCACGCCACCCGGGACGCTCACATCAATCCATATTACACAGTTCATTAAACATTTGATAATGTTTACCTTTATATTTAAGTTTCTATCATTTGCACAACATCCAAGTTCCTTCTCACCTTCCTCTTCTTTTTCCTTTTGTGGCAGACTCAACGCATCTCCTATGTGAGTGCCATTATATTTGAATACCTGGCTTGAATGAATGGCAGACTCCTCAGACAAGGATGAAAAAGAACACACCGACGAGTAATCACAAAATGTTAACACACTAAATGGGTATTTCTACAAAAAAAAAAAAAAAGCCAACAGGAAAAGATGTCAAAAATGACATTTTGACATTATAAAAATTACGGATTACATATTTCATTTCAGTGAATGTCATTCAGTCGAAAGTTTCCTGCTTAGAGAACATATATACAGCAGTCCTGGGCACCTCGAGGTGCTGCTGGTTTTCTCTTCTGCCGAGAAGTTAATTACCTTCACTTGTCTTGCCAGTTCTGATAAAGATGGCTGAAACACCTGGTGGTATAACAAAGATAAAAAAATAAATCAATAAATAATTACATAAATATCGCTAATACCTGGGGGTCATGAGGGCCATTGAGAACTACTGATAAATTAGAACATGTATTGCTATTTTATTGTACTTGTTTTTTTTTTCTCTCCCTTCCTCCCCCAGTTGTACTTGGCCAATTACCCCGCTTTTCCGAGCCGTCCCGGTCACTGCTCCACCCCCTCTGGCGACTCAGGGAGGGCTGCAGACTACCACATGCCTCCTCTGATACATGTGGAGTCGCCAGCCGCTTCTTTTCACCTGACAGTGAGCAGTTTTGCCAGGAGGGCATATCATGTGGGAGGATCACGCTGTTCCCCCCAGTTCCCCCTCCACCCAGAACAGGCACCGCCCAACCTACCAAAGGAGGTGCTAGTGCAGCGACCAGGACACATACCCACATCCGGCTTCCTACCCGCAGACACGGCCAGTTGTGGCTGTAGGGATGCCCGACCAGCCGGAGGTAACATGGGATTTCGATCCGGTGATCCCTGTGTTGGTAGGCAACGGAATAGACCGCCACGCTAGCCGGACGCATTTTATTGTACTTGTATGTGATTGGTCAAAAGGATGACTGTGTCATTTGTTTATGATTAAGGGGAAGTAGAGAATGAGGGAAAGGAGCTAAAGATAGAGAATACGAGAAAACCCAGGACAGGACCCAGAGACACATTGAGAGACATAGTCAATACAGTCATAGATAGATATGTGTCCTGGACATGGAGACATTTTTGATTTTAATATTTCACCTTTCTTTAAGCGTTTAGCCTCACTGAGTTACAAACAGGTATTTTTAAGGGAAGCTTGGACAAGAAAGCAACCTCAATAAAAACTCAATTGTTTTGGATAGATATCACACAAGGACAGCCCTGCACAAAAAGAAAAAAAAAAGAGACTGAAAGAGAAAGATAGGCGGCAGAAAAGAGAGGGAGTCTGACAGAAACAGACATACAAAGAATAAGAAGGGTTTTATGCAACCATGTCATGTGCTTGCCCTTGACGAAGAGAAAAAGACAGAAAGATTGTGGTAGATTGAGAGAGGGGGGGGTGATGGAAAGACAGAGTAAGAAGAGACCAAGTTACTGATAAAGGGAGGGGGGATATAGAAACAGAAGGGGATAACAGAAACAGACACACAGTAATACAGGTAGGCAGATGGCAAGACAAACAGCAAGACATGAATAGAGAGAGAGAGAGATGATAGCCAGACAGTGACAGAGAGAGAGAGAGAGAGAGAGAGAGAGAGAGAGTAGAGAGAGAGAGAGAGAGAGAGAGAGAGAGAGAGAGAGAGAGAGAGAAGTAGAGAGAGAGAGAGAGAGAGAGAGAGAGAGAGAGAGAGAGAGAGAGAGAGAGAGAGAGAGAGAGAGAGAGAGAGAGAGAGAGAGAGAGAGAGAGAAGATGGTTATCATGAAGTCAGGTCATATGCAGAATAGTCATTGACTTTGTGACCTGAGCTACTCAGCAAGACGAGATGTGTGTGTGTGTGTGTGTGTGTGTGTGTGTGTGTGTGTAATAGTATATGTGTGTAACTGTGTGTGTGTATCTATCCATCTATCTATCTATCTATCTATCTATCTATCTATCTATCTATCTATCTATCTATCTATCTATATGTTGTGTGTGTGTGTGTGTGTGTTTTTCTGTCTGTCTGTCTGTCTGTCTGTCTGTAGAAACGTGGTGACTCAATTCAAAGTTGCTGTTTGCATTACTTTGTAAGATAAATTAACAATATTGCCTTAAAGCTAGTCACAAAAAATGTACTGATTAGGTCAAAAGACTAGAGAGAATTGATATGCTATTACATAACTTTTAATTTATGTGTATCTGTTTGTATCACTGTGTGTGTGTGTGTGGGTGGTTGGGTGGTTGGGTGGGTGTGTGCGCTTGCCAGAAGGTAATGACTGTGCCTTCCTTATTCCTAATGCCCACAATGAATTATGAGGTCATTTACTGCACATTGAAAATTAATTCCTCATAGAACTGTGTGTGTGGGGGGGTGTGGGGGTGTGTGTGAGTGAGTGTTCCTACAAATAGTACGGGCTCCAAAGTCAAAACGAACCACAAACAAGGAAATATAAAGGCCATGGCCTTGGTGACCTTAAAATATTCTTGTGACCATACATCTCATGTCTCCCAGAAATTCTGTGAGTCTCCTACAAATGAGCAAAAACTGCTGCACTCCCACGCAGCAAGGAGAATCTCCCAAAACCAGGGGAACTCTGGGAACTGTCTGATAAAATTTTCATTGGGTGATGTATATACGTGTAT
The DNA here is from genome assembly GCF_029633865.1 of Lampris incognitus. NCBI lineage: Eukaryota > Metazoa > Chordata > Actinopteri > Lampriformes > Lampridae > Lampris > Lampris incognitus. Next base: position 37,796,352 of record NC_079212.1, read on the forward strand.
AAAATCTCCCTCTCAACTTTTTTTTTTTTCATTTGGTGTGTGTCATCCTCAAGCTCGGTTCTTCTACTCGAGGCCTGCGAGTTTGATGGGTTCTGCGCAGTGTCTTAGCTGTTCCTAGGACTGCACTCTTCTGGACAGAGACCTCAGATGTTGTTCCTGGAATTTGCTGGAGTCACTCTCCCAGTTTGGGGGTCGCAGCCCCTAGTGCTCCTATTACCGCTGGGACTACTGTGGATTTCACCTTCCACATCCGATTGAGTTCTTTCTTCAGCCCTTGGTATTTCTCTAACTTCTCATGCTCTTTCTTTCTGATGTTGCTGTCACTAGGGATTGCTAAATAAATCACTACAGCTGTCTTCTGTTCCTTGTCAACCACCAGTGTCTGATTTGTTAACCAGCACCTGCTTGTCAGTCTGGAACTTTATATCCCACAGGAACTTAGCTCTGCCATTCTCAGCCACCTCTTTTCGGTGTCTCCTATTTGGACTTTGGGACTTCCAGTCTGTATTCAGTGCAGATGTTCCTGTACACTATCCCAACTACTTGGATATGCCTTTCAGTGTAAGCTTTCCCAGCTAACATTTTACACCCAGCTCCTTAGTGCTGGACTATTTCAGGGGCAGCCTGCATCTTGAGTCTTGTCTGGTGCGGTAGACCCCTGCCTCAACTGATCTGGTGCTGATTGACTGTTTTGTGCTGCTATGATCAGAGCCTCTGTGCTGTCTTTCAGTCCAGACTTTTCTTGCCATTGTTAGGATTTCTTGATATCACCCTGTCAGGCATCATATCAGCTAAGGTGAATGGAAACATTAATCAATACATGAGCGAAACTCAAAGAAATTGAGAATAACATCAGAGTCAAAGCATCAGCTACTGGTTGATAGAGCAGTCACCCAAGACTCTTAAGACCAGAAAGACCAACCTGAGCACAGCCTGGATTTACTGCAAGAAAGCTTACGAATCAATGCCCCACACATGATTACGGGAGTGCTTGGCACTATACAAAGACAACAGGACACTAAAAGCCTTCATTAAGAACTCAATATGACAGTGGAAAACAATACTAGAGGCCAACTCAAAGATAATCACACAAGTAACCATTAAATGTGGCATATACCAAGGTGATGCACTATTCGCGCTGCTGTTCTGCATAGGCCTGAACCCCCTCGGTCATGTCATCACAAAGAGTGGCTATGGATACAGGTTCAGAAGTTGAGTTACCATCATCCACCTGCTATACATGGATGACATCTAGCTGCATGCCAGGAATGAGTGAGACTTTGACTAGCTGATCCACCTCACCAGGATTTACAGCAATGATATCGAGATGTCACTTGGACTGGACAAGTGTGGTCGAATGGTGGCAAAAAAAAAGACAAGGTGGTGAGCACTGAAGGTGTTGAATTACCAGATGGCAGGATAACAGACATATAGGACAGTTACAAGTACCTGGGTATTCCACAGGCAAATGGAAACCACGAGGAGGCAGCAAGGAGGTCAGCTACAGTCAAATACCTCCAGAGAGTGAGGCAGGTCCTAAGGAGCCAGCTCAGTTGGGAAGACTAAGATCCAAGCCATCAACACATAAGCTCTACCAGCCATCAGATACCCAGCTAGAATAATAATCTGGCCAAAGATAAATGCCACAGATAACAGGCCACGGAAATGCCTCACAATGCATGGAGGGTTCCACCCAAAGTCCAGCAGCCTGAGACTGTACAATAAGCAAAATATGGGGGCTGAGGGTTAGTGAGTGCCAGGGCTACTCTCCAGGATGAAACAAGGAACAACCACAAGTACATCAGAAAGAAGGCCCCCCAGGATGAACTGCTGAGTGAGTACCTCAGACAGCAGAAGACAGAGCGTGGGGAGGAAGAAGAAGAGGCGGTATCATTGAAGATCAAGCCCCTCCATGGGATGTACCATCAACAGATAGAAGACAGCTGATATCAATAAATCCTACCAGTGGCTAGAAAAGGCGGGATTGAATAACAGCACAGAGGCTCTGATCATAGTATTACAAGAACAGGCATTCAGGGGCAGATTGATTGAGGTAGGGGTCTAACACACCAGAGAAGAACCAAGATGCAGGCTTCGCAAAGATGCCCCTGAGACCGCCCAGCACTTACTAGCAGGCTGTAAAATGCTAGCTGACAAAACGTACACTGAGAGGCATAAACAAGTGGCTGGGATAGTGTACAGGAATATCTGTACCAAATACCGACTGGACGTCCCCAAGTCCAAATTGGAGACACCCTACCAAAGGTGGTTGAGAATGGCAGAGCTAAGATCCTTTGGGACTTCAAGTTCCAGACTGACAAGCAGGTGCTGGCTAACCAACCAGACATTGTGGTGGTCACCAAGGAACAGAAGACAGAAGTAGTGACTGGTGTAGCAATCCTGAGTGATGGCAACATCAGGAAGAAAGCGCATGAGAAGCTGGAGAAATACCAAGGCTGAGGGAGGAACTAGATCGGTTGTGGAAGGTGAAATCCACAGTAGTCCCAGTGGTAATAGAAGCACTAGGGTCTGTGACCCCCAAACTGGGAGTGTCTCCAGCAGATTCCAGGGACAACATTTGAGGTATCTATCCAGAGGAGTGCAGTCCTTGGAACAGCTAAAATCTAGGATACTGCACAGAACCCTCAAACTCCCAGGACTCTGGTAGAGGACCCAAGCTTGAAGAAGACACACACACCACCCGAAAAAGGGGTGAGAGGATATACATATTTATATATTTGTGTGTGTGTGTGTGTGTGTGTGTGTGTGTGTGTGTGTGTGTGTGTGTGTGTGTGTGTGTGTGTGAACCAACAGATCCTGTGAATTTTTGAGTTTACAATAGCTTTTACTGCCTTTGAGTCGACAATGGAAAAATCTATTTATAAGCAAACAATCATGAACTATTTAGAAAAATATCTATTCAAGAAGGGTTTATGAAAACCCGTCCATGGCACACTGCACAGTGTGCAATTTGAGCTTTCGTGCACAGTGATCTGAATGACAAAAAAAAAACATGTTCAGGTTAAGTAAATTCAGCATTAGTTGAACACAATAACCAATGTCAAAATAAAAGCGCTATATAAAATGCAACTTGACTGATTGATTGATGGGTCATACCAGAGGCAGAATAGAAAAAAATGGAGCATACATGGTGCTTTATTGCAGCACAAATTATACACCAATGGTGATTTTCTAAGAGCACTCTGAAAAAAAAAATATTTACAGCAGAAATAAAATATCGCTTTAACATGACGTAGCAATAAAAGCATCTTTCTGAATAATATACCAAGCATGTAGGCTATGTTGTTTTATTTGTATAGACACATAAGGATGCTGTCAAACACCAGGAAAAATATATTCCTTAAAAATATCCAAAAATCTTCGTCTGATGAGAATATCCCTCTGTGCTGGTCCATAAAAGATCAATATGCTTTCTTTTCCTGTCGAGGGGCAAAGAAATAAAAGCAACTGTCCTGTTTTTATGGCCAAAAATAACCTACAAAACTGAACATAGACCATCTGAAAATGGTAACTTTAGAGGGACTAGTCTTGAAAATATTGTTTTTAACCCATTTAAGCTTTACAAGGAGGTGGCTCATATAGGCCTTGGTAGTATTGATCCTGATATGAATTGTTTTTTTGTTTTTTTTCTGTAATGACTGAGCCCTGTAGTTATTACAGTGCGAAACAGTTTGAGGACCTTACTAGGACACTTTCAACAGTTACACCTTTTTTCTACTTTCCACCTTAACCATAGCCTCTCAAAACATTATGATCACCTTGCTCATGTTATAACGTCCTTGATCCATGACTTCTGTATAATTGCGTTAACAGAAACATAGCTTTCAGAAGAGACAAAAAGTCTTTACGCGTTCTCTCAATACAATTCAATTCACTCTGCTAGAGGAAGTAAAGCTGGAGGAGGGGTATCAATTTATGTACGTAGGGACTATGTATATATACAGAGAGGGGGTTTTGTCCTTACAGCTAGAGGGGGTTGATATATAATCCATTTTCATTGAAATTACTTTGTCCAACAATGGAAGAAAAAAAAGTGTCATCAGCTGCATTTATCGTCCACCAGATACCGACTTTAATGGCTCCAATGACAGCGTGACAAATACTTTGGACCAAATAAGGAGGGGGGAAATGTATTATATCCTTGGTGACTTCAGTATCAATCTTCTTAAAATTGAAACACATTCACCAACAGAGGACTTCCTGAACAATTTGTACTCTAATTACTTTTATCCAATTATTCACAAACCCACTAGAGAGACAAATAAATCTGCTACATTGATTAGTAACATATTGACAAATTCACTAGATAATGTGATTCGATTGGGTATACTCTCAGACCATTTCCCAATCTTCCAGTTTACTTTGCTTGATGGCAAAAACACAAGACAATCTGATGGTAAAGCAACCTATCGGACCCCCCCCCCATTTCTCCCCAATTGTATCCGGCCAATTACCCCACTCTTTCAAGCCGTTCCGGTTGCTGCTCCACCCCCTCTGCCGATCTGGGGAGGGCTGCGGACTACCACATGACTCCTCCGATACATGTGGAGTAGCCAGCCGCTTCTTTTCACCTGACAATGAGGAGTTTCAACAGGGGGACGTAGCGTGTGGGAAGATCACGCTGTTCCTCCCAGTTCCCCCTCCCCCCGAACAGGCACCCTGACCGACCAGAGGAGGCGCTAGTGCCGTGACCAGGACACATACCCACATCCTGTTTCCCACCCGCAGACAGGGCCAATTTCGTCTGCAGAGACGCCCAACCAAGCCGGAGGCAACATGTGGATTCGAACCAACGATACCCATGTTGGCAGGCAATGGAATAGACTGCCATACCACCCGGGCCCCACCTATCAGATATTTAACAAAAGTAATATGAGCAGACTCAAAAATTTAAACTAACAAATTAAAGATCATATGCATTTGCTGAGCAAAGATAATGAAAATGTGTTTTACTCTGAAAAAAAACTTCTAATTATTTCTAATGTGAAACCAGAGAGCAGCACTGTATTTGTAATTTGTCGATCAGTGGTATTAAAATGATGCAATTTGATGTCTCAGAGGTGAAGCTGGGCTCATCTTTGCTAGTGTATTTAGCTATCTCCCTCTCAAGGTGTCTCGTGGCCTCCCTCGCTCTCTCGGTCTGGTGCTCTCTCTCTCTTGGTGCTCTCCCTCACCATTTGTTCTCCCTCCCCCTCACTCTCACACTGTAGTTATTGTTTTCTTTCTGTCTGCCTCTTTCCCAGCCACCTGCTTCCATTTTCTCTTGGTATGGATCAATATAATGAGAACTAAGCCATAATTCTGTCTCTAACGAGGAAACTGGATGTGGAGTAAAGATAGGCTTTATATTTTCTTCATTATTTTCTCATTCATCTATCTATTCATGTGTATTTTCTGTCCCTCTCTCTTAAGGGCCACTAGTGAAATGGAGTGAAGGTGGAGTCATTAACTGAAACTGAATCAACTTCTTTCTTTCTTTCTTTCTTTCTTTCTTTCTTTCTTTCTTTCTTTCTTTCTTTCTTTCTTTCTTTCTTTCTTCTCATAGTACATTGTGATTTAGGTTGTATTTTTTACTTGTGTGAGCAGCTGACATTGCAGATTTTTTCACTCAGATTTAACATGTCTGTGTGTTTACTGTGTATACATGTTTCTGTGTATTTTGTTGATATCAAGTATCTTCCATCTTTACTCATAATGTTAAACACCTCTTTTCATTCCTATTGTCTGTCCTCAGGCATGGTGGCACAGTGGCTAGCACGGTCGCCTCACAGTAGGAAGGTCCTGGGTTTGAGCCCCGGGGTAGTCCAACCTTGGGGGTCGTCCCAGGTTGTCCTGTGTGTGGAGTTTGCATGTTCTCCCATGTCTGCGTGGGTTTCCTCTGAGTGCTCCGGTTTCCTCCCACAGTCCAATGGACTGACGGCCTGTCCAGGGTGTCTCCCCGGCTGCCACCCTATGACTGCTGGGATAGGCTCCAGCGACCCTGAGTGCAGGATAATGGATGGATGTCTGTCCTTCACCCTTTCTGTCTCTCTCCTTCCCTGTCTTACTCAAGTTTCTGTGTCCAGATTGACATGAAGATCATTGGAATCTCAATTTATTTGTTCTTGACTAATCATTGTCATTTTTCTCCAGTAAATTTCACAGAAATATTTCCATAATTCAGCCAGTGTAGGACATCAAAGTTTGTATAAATATCGAAGCTTAATTGGGAAAATGAAATGAAGTCACCGAGAGTCTGATTACTCTTGTATTACACAGTGGAAAAAGACTACGTCATTAAGGGTCTTTACCACATCTGTTGTGTGTTGGGTCACAGTGACACAAAGAATCTCATGGCTTGGGGTTCGATTTCGCTGTATAGCCTGATGGGTCGATCATCTGTGTGTGTGTGTGTGTGTGTGTGTGTGTGTGTGTGTGTGTGTGTGTGTGTGTGTGTGTGTGCGCGCGCGCGCGCGCGCGTGCGTGCGTGCGTGTGTGCGTGTGCGTGCCTATGCCTGGACAAACGCTAAGCCCAGGTAAATCACCATATTCCTCCCTTCCTGACCTTTTCACTCGCCGAAGGCAAACGTCCAAATTCCAGCATTAGCTCTGTTACTATCATTTTCTCTTTTCCTCTCCCACTCATGCTCTCATTCTGTCCCATTCCCTCTCTCTCGCTCTCTCTCTCTCTCTCTCTCTCTCTCTCTCTCTCTCTCTCTCTCTCTCTCTCTCTCTCTCTCCCCCTCGCCTTCCTGTCAGATGAAGGAAGATTGAAATGTGCAACTGATTGCCTCTTCAGACTTCAATCATTGGCGCTGTTGCGCGCGACAGAGAGGGACATATATAGAGGAGGATAGAGGGAAAAGAAGAGGGGGAGGAGGAAAAATAAGAAGAGGAGAAGGCAAGATGAACTGTAAGAGATAGGGGAATAAGAGGGAAAAGAGAGAACAAAACACAGCAGATGGGGGTCCGGGTAGCGTAGCGGTCTATTCTGTTGCCTACCAACACAGGGATCTCCGATTTGAATCCCTGTGTTACCTCCGGCGTCTCTACTGACACAATTGGCTGTGCCTGCTGGTGGGAAGCCAGATGTGGGTATGTGTCCTGGTCGCTGCACTAGCGCCTCCTCTGGTCGGTCGGGGCACCCGTTCAGGGGGATGGGGGAACTGGGAGGAATAGCGTGATCCTCCCACGCGCTACGTCCCCCTAGTGAAACTCCTCACTTTCGGGTGAAAAGAAGTGACTGGCGACTCCACATGTATCGGAGGAGATGTGGTAGGCTGCAGCCCTCCCCAGATTGACAGAGAGGGTGGAGCAGTGACTGGGACGGCTTGGAAGAGTGGGGTAATTGGCTGGATACAATTGGGGAGAAAAAGGGGGAACTGTCCCAAAAAAAGACAGCAGAGAGAGAGGAAGAAATAATCAGAGAAGAAAAGGGAGATGAGAAATAAGAGGATGACAGAGAGAGGAAGCAAGACAATTTCCTGAATACATCTAATTATTTATTTTCAATCTTTCATTCTTCATCTTACTCAGACATTTTTTATAAAATGTGGCTGAAACGTTTTTTTTTTCACTTTTTCTTCAATTCTTTGTTTCTCTCTCTCCCTCCCCCCTCTCTCTCAGAGTGATTTGTAATGAGAATCAAGCTGTAGTTGTGACACTAATGGAGAAACCAGATATGGGCAATATTCATCCACTTCTCTTATTCTTTTCCTGTTTCTTTTTTAACGATTCCTCTTTCCTGCGTGTGTGGTGACCAGCTGATCCATAGCTGAAGCAAAAAGAAATAGGACATACGTCACATAACTGATTTATGTCTTAATAAATGAGTTTTGTGAGAAAAATGTGATGGGGCAGAAATAATTGCAATTGGATGTAACACTTTTGGAAAGGACCCAAAAAAGTGCCCCTCTTATTGCCTAATAGTGATTCCCACACTTATTAAGTAACTGCTCTTGGTACGTGCTTTTGATTTTTGAGGACAGTGTGTGCTAGCATGCTAGCAGTGCTGTTAGCCTGTGTTTACCAGGGCGCCTACCTGATCAGCCCGTGTGCGCCGCGGAACCTCTTGCTTTTCATTTTGGCGCCCATGTTAACAGCTTAGAGCAGCCACACAGCACGCGTGAGCGGCGTGGCTCGGGCGCGGCTCGGGCGCGGCTCGGGCGCGGCTCGGGCGCGGCTCGGGCGCGGCTCGGGCGCGGCTCAGCCCAGGCTGAGCGACGCAACTCCAGACAACAGACACGACGCATATTTTCCTCTGTGTGAGGCGCGCGGTTCAGCAAAAATAGACAGCAGGTGGGAAGCTGGATGTGGGTATGTGTCGTGGTCGCTGCACTAGCACCTCCTCTGGTCAGTCAGGGCGCCTGTTCAAGGGGGAGGGGGAACTGGGGGAATAGTGTGATCCTCCCACGTGCTACGTCCCCCTGGCGAAACTCCTCACTGTCAGGTGAAAAGAAGCGGCTGGCAACTCCACACGTATCGGAGGAAGCATGTGGTAGTCAGCAGCCCTCCCTGGATTGGCAGAGGGGGTGGAGGAGCGACGGAGACGGCTTGGAAAATAGGGTAATTGGCTAAGTACAATTGGGGAGAAAAAGAGGGGAAAAAAGCAACAAAAAAAACAGTGAAAATGATCTGTTGATAGTAATATTGACATCATACCAGTAACATTACATTTCATAACTGACACCTTTCACAGTGGTTTCAATGTCTATGTCACAGACATGAAAAAATATATCATTTTTAAATGAATAATGTAATCATTTATAATTTATTATCATAAAACTTTATGATGACATTGATAATGAAATGTATAATGAAATGAAACATTTGATTATTGATGGCCATTATCAAAGGTAAACTCAGTGTAGAAAGATAGGGCTGGCAGCAGCAGCGCTGCAGCAGCAATGCTGTCTGTGTGGACACCACATGCATGCAAGCCCCAGCAGTTCAGCGAGGTCGTGGTCACTCACAGGTAAACGGTAAGCGCACTGGACCAGGCCTAAAGTCTGCAAATCAGTGTTTTCTGGACAACATCCAGCCTTCGTCTATGAGGTTGGATTGTTCAAATGATTCAAAACAAAGGTTCTGGAAAAAAAAGTTCAGAGTTTTTTTTTTTTTTTTTTTTTGGTAACACTCTCTATGAAGCTTGCATCTATAACGCCCTATAAGCATCTATAATGTCCTATAAGTGTAGCTGTAAGTCATTGTAAGCTTCATTATAACCATGTATATGCCCTCACAACCCCTCATAACCATCTTTATGATACATTATGTCAATTTAAAACGGATTTATGCATTATAAATATGTCATCATTAGCCTATTTGTTTGTCAAATGTCATAATGCATCATAGCCAACTTGTTTTGCTGAAGTTTTGTAGAGATGCATAATGAGACTTCAGTGCTATTTCACGGTCTTCAGCTATAGCCGTTAGTCATTGTAATACATATTACAGGAAAGTATGGACGTTATAGATGCAATAGATGCTTATAGGATGTTATAGATGCTTATAGGGCGTTATAGATGCAAGCTTCATAGAAATTGTTACCGTTTTTTTTCCTTTGATTATAGTCTGTATATTTGAAAATCATAATGTGGTAACATGCTTTAGTGGTAAACTGTCATTTTCTTGCAGCATGAAAATATTGGAGTGAACATTTGGGAAGCTGATTTGGCATGCACACATGCTGAGGCAAAGGCACATGAACGCAAACACACACACACACACACACACACACACACACACACACACACACACACACACACACACACACACACACACACACACACACACAGAGGATATGGTCTTAGGGGGATTAACAGTGTGTGCTACCATCACCCTGGGGGCCTGACCACTGTGAACCATTTGCGTTAATGAGGGGCCTCAGATGGCAAGAGAGATGCACAAAATTTCGATCGTCAGGACTAATTTCCCCGATCGGCCTCGGTCGTACACACGCCACCAGCTTCACCACCCCCTGTTCGCCTTTTAATCAGTGGGGTTCTTGACATTGATTATTGTTTTTAAACAAGGCTGCTACCAGGGCCATAGCCAGGGCAATATTTTAACTCAGGTCCAGAAGCAGAGCGGGTTTATTTTATAGTCGTACGTTTGTACTTTTTTTCCCAGGAAATTTTGAGTTTCAGGCATGTAATTTCCTGCATTCTGGTGATTTTTTTTTAATGCATGTGAATCACAATGTAACCTACGAAGTGTAAATTGACTTTTAGGACAAATAATAGTTAAAAAATAGTTTATCTTAACTATTTTCTAAAATGAATGAATGAATGATGATGCATTTCAAACATGCAAATAAGCAGGATATAACATACAGATTAGCCATTGCCAATAATTTAATGTGATCAACAAATCCACACATCAAACTCAGTAAACAAATCTCCATATGCATCAGATTATTCGTTACATATTGGGAAAGGAGTAGGAGGAAGTATACATGTATTTTTTCTTAACCCTTCTCACCTACTCTTAAGTTAATTCAGCTACTGTACATTACAAACTAAATTCACACTGTACTGTATAGTTCATATTCAGCTCAAGTTGTGTTGCACAATACAAACTCAACTACTGTGAACAATTAGAGAAAAAGAAAAAACAGATCTCAATGCTACCTACAACCCAAATATCAACTCGGTGTCATAGAAAGAAAAAAAAACATGTAATAAGAAATGTTTAAAGATAAATAAATCTTAAACAATTAACACAACTCTTCATCCTCCCTATATCTCTTGAAAATCAGTCCTTTGCACTTCTTCTTGAACTGCGTAATGTTTGTACTTTGTTTGAGTTTCATGCTCAGACTGTTCCACAGTTTTAACCCACAGACTGAAATGCCCATGCTCCTCAAAGTTGTATCAACATATAATTTCTAGAAGTTTGATTTCCCTCTCAATTTATATTCCCCTTTCTATCCGAGAATAATTTTTTGTGTATATTACTCAGTAGTAGATTGTTTCTAGCTTTGAATATTTGTGCTGTGTTAAACTCTACTAAATCCTTGAACTTCAAGACACTTGACTTTAAAAATAGCTTGTTGGTGTGTTCACGTCACGATATCCTACATTGTTAACTATCCTTATAATATATAGTTGAGGACTTTCCCTACCGTGAGTGTTTCTTTTAACAAAGTTTTTCATATATATACATGTATACATACACATACACATACATACATACATACATACATACACATACATATATGTATAGACACACACACACAATATATATATACGTATATATATATATATATATATATATATGTAAAGTAAATCAACTACAACATAACCTGACTGCCTATGATTATTCATCATTATCATTATTTTCGTCACACATATCTTGAGGCAAGTGTTCTGATTAATTAGCTTGTTCCTTAGCCTAATTGTCGACAAAGGTGTGGGCATTATAACTGAATAGTTCGGAAATATGTGAAAATACGATGAGTGAAAGAGCAAATACTGGGTCAGGTAGCCCATGGTAAAATGATACAAAATGTAATTTGGAAATGCTGCGGTCCCACCGGTAGTGAACGGACCAGTTCAACAGATATGTGAACATAGTAAATATGTAATGTTAATATTTACCTGTTGTGACCATATTTTGGTTTCCAAAAAAGAGGACACTAGTTAGTAGACACTAAAATATTACTCACTGTTGGTAGGCTCCCGTTGTTCTTATCCCTCCGACTTTCATATGTGACAGAAATACTGTCACTTATCACTGAGGAATAATTTCTAATTGGCTAAAACAAGTCATATTTGGCAGGTCGATATAACCATAGGACCTAGAGACATTTTGCTCAGATTTGTTGACTATTCTGTCTCGGCTATGCTCTAACATTAATCTAATAGATGAGTTGGCAGCAGGCTTTATAATGATGTCAAAACAGTGCCATTTACAAAATAAAATCATGTTCATTCACACACACATGCAAAACATCAGCGTGAGAGTGAAAAGATTACCAAGGTCCAGACTGTGGTTGCCTCATAACTGGCTATGGGGGTGACTGTGACTGCCATCTGATTTCTAAATGACGCAATGGGGGGAGGGGGTTTCCAACAGGGGAACAATTGATTTGCATTACTGTCAGTCTTTATGGGGCCTGATGGTGTAGAAATGGAAGGAGAGTGGAAGGAGGTAGAAGTAGGGCAGTGATTGATCAACAGTGGGTTCAGTGATTCAACAGACCAAAGGTTAGAGTTGATGAGCTGCAGTGTTTAAGCCAAAGTGTGCTTCAGCAAGATGTCACAGTTGCTATGACATGTCATGGATAGGGACTCTTATCTAAGAGCAGTCTAAACCCAGCTCACGTTACATATTAGATGATGGAAAACTTTTCCTGAATTCTGCCAGATGATCACATGCTCATAAAGCTACTGTTATCTTTGTGGTAACTTTTCTGACATCTCCACATAAATCCCCAAAACTCAGAAGGATCATAAAGCCACGATCTGTAATCATACCTGAAATCAAGATCAAGCAAGCCCTTCTGCCAAGTGCTACTCATTTTGAATCATTCTGGATAATGAAGAGATTCAGACGTAAAGGGAAAAACAAATTACTTTGCACCAAAACACAAGTGTTCTTCAAGAAAGAAAATAGTTCCAAGATATAGCAACAATCCAGGAGGACAAGCATTCAGTCTTTGGTGTCTTGGCACCCCAGGGCAAACCGGGCCTTTGCCCCACTTACCCACGAGATAATTCAGCCAACAGAAGAGGAGAAGAGAGTCAGAGTTGATGTGAGAGGTATTTCTAAGCAATGGCAGAGTGGCCATCTGGAGAACCAGGAGTTTTCCCAGTGGGCCGCTTGACAATTGGGGCCGATGCAATGTAAAATATAAATAATCCCAGCCCCCACTTTAAAAATAAACAAGTCTTGTGTGTCTGACTGGCCCAGGTGAGTAGGCTGCTGGCCCACTACGGTTGGGTGTTAAATCTGTCAGCTGCTCTCTCCCAGCCAATTACTTTTGGTCTGGTCCATTCTAACGTTTCCTGGGCCCCGCCCCTTTCATGTCACTTTTAAGTGGTGACATTTGGATAAATAGTGGAGTGGAGCAAGATGGACAAACAAACAAAAAATAAATAAAATAAAATGTAAAGAGAAAGCAGAAAGAGAGAAGAGGTTGAAGTCCCTTGAGGCTGATGCAACCTTCTTTTTTTTAATAACAAATTATTCATTTGGCGCCATTTCCCATGAATCATCTCAGCCTAGTATGCCTTAAGGCACTGGCAACAGAGAGCAGAGAGAGCAGCCCATTGAGCCCAATGATACCAGTTCAACTGTTAGTCAAAGTTTTGCAGTTAAAGTGGTAAGACAGAAGACAATATGGATAAGACAAGCAATGTTTGAGTTTGGCTAGCTGGCTATATTGGGTGCCTTTTGTTGAAACAAGTGCTCATCATTGTTACTTTTCGTGAACCAGACCAATCACAGCCTGGATGGGGTGGGACATTAAAAAAAAAGGTTGACGTGCTACAGCGAACGTTCGAAATGTTTAACTCATAGACCCTTGCTGACATCATCAAAAATAGCACACGCATTTGGGCAACGGAAGTGGTGTGCCGAAGTGGCGAAGAAGAAAACCATGCCTGGAGAGATGGCACAAGACGAGACTTTTACTGGGGCAGAGAGTGCATACGGGATTGGTGTCCATAATCAAATTCTGGATACAGTTATAGATAGCATCCATTGCTGATTTCTGAGTAATGGCACTTTTTATGCTGACGTGGCTCTTCTGGACCCTAAAAACTTTTGTCAACTAACATCCAGTGCCAGTGACCTTCCACAGATAGCCCTTCAAGAACTAAGCAAATGTTTTACCAAATTTGACAGCAGAGCAATGGTGGCTAATTTACAGAGATAGCTCATTAATCTGGCAGAACAGTGGACTAGGTTAAAACAATCAAGATTTGAATTATAGAGTCTGAATCTGACTACACAACCAGGACTATGGAAGATCATAGACCTGAAGGAAATGAAGACGAGGTGGAGATGGTGAACAACAGCTGCTCATCTTGCAAGGACTGCCCAGTGTGTCGCTCCCATGTTCTTAATCAGTACAACCTGTTGACCGATGCATACCACATCCTGGGCCTTGCTTACAAGTTCCTATTTACCCTGTCAGTAACCTAGGTAGCTTGCGATCGGAGCTTCTCTACTCTGAAAATAATCAAGAGTAGGCTCAGGGGCACTCTATCTCAACAACACCTGGAAGCCTTTATGCTCATGGCTACTGAGCAAGACATTTTGATGGCACTGGACAGTTACCTGGTTATAGATGGCGTTGCTGAGAGAAGTGAACTACTGCAGAAACTGCTAATTTAAGGAGGTAGGAAATATGTTTATTTTTATTTTATCCTATGACTTGCCTACTCACCAGTCTTTTCTCCAATTCACCAACACATTTCTTCCTGTATTATTTGTTTTGCTGGTCAGATGGTTCCAGAGGTTCTTGCCACCTTGTTGCCAAAATGTGCTCCTTCTAGTCAGCCTCCTCCTAAAGGGGGGGGGGGGGTTGGTGAGCCGGTCTGAGTCAAAAAGTCCAGGGCCATTTTTCATTCGAAGTCCGCCCCTGTTTTTAAGACAGTACATTGAAGATGAGCAAACAGAAGTGGAAGGAATGGAGAACTAGGGAAGAAAGAGAAGCAGAAGATCAGATGAAGAAAAAGACTTGGAGGGGAATAAAAGTTTGGGAAGTGGAGAGGGTTATTTTAACCCAGCACACAAAACAGACGAGGACAGGAGAGAAAAGGAAAAGGAAGAGAAGGGAAGAATTTGAGATGACTAACATTTTGTAATCAGCTATGCACTCCAGTCTAATTAGGTACACGCCAATGTTTGAGGGCAGGCTAACAAGCAGAGGAAGAGAGAGAATGAAGTGACATAAACAAAGATGAGAGAGAGAGAGAGAGAGAGAGAGAGAGAGAGAGAGAGAGAGAGAGAGAGAGAGAGAGAGAGAGGAGATGAGATGAGTAGATTCCCACAACACGGACAGTCAATGCAACTAGGCAACTGATGTTTCTTTTGAGCAGATGTTTGGAAGAGCAGGCAGGAAAGAGCAATGGAAGGCTGAAAGAATGAGGAGTACATGTAAATTGCAAGGAAGAGAAAGGTAGAGGAGGGGATTAAGAAGAAATGCCAAAAAGGACTTGAGTGGAGCTAGTCAAAGAAATACAGGAGGATGAAAGGGGCAGATCAACAGCTGAATGGAGCATCGGGCTCCATCAAGCACTCAATGGTGTAAAATTGATGTTTTGGAGGACAGGGGGAGTGGAGGTGGGGATGGTTCTGGAAATGCGGAGAAAGCGGAAGAAAAGGATGAAAGGGAGGGGAGAAATAAAAAACAGAGGGCACTGAAAGCAGCGATATGGGAGATGGGGACAGAGGCAAGATGGGGGGAAAAAATCAATCTTGTCCTGAACAGTGAAAGTGATTAGTCATTTAAAAAAAAGGTTGGCCCAAGAGGTTGGTTGCCAGTTTGCTAGACAGCTTAGCATTTGTTTTTCTTGCTTGTAGCCTAAAATGATTTGCTAGTTAACGTGTGACAGTATCTTGGTAGCTAAATAGCATATGGTTTTAGAAGCACACACAAAAAAAATAATGAAATTTCAATGGTTCGTGAAAATGACAGACACAAACACTAGTGTTAAAAAGAGCATCTAAGAATCAAAGCAGGAATGGGCATTTTCAATTTCTTTAAATACTAAATGTTACTTTAAATTAAGTTACTTGATTTTTTTTACATGTTCTACATTTAGAAAAAACAAAACAAACAAAACAAAACAAAGCATATCTTGGAAAAATTATCACCTAATATCCGTTAGCTGAATTACTAGTGAGCCACTATGTCATTTGGTGACTTTACACTCACCAACAAAGTAGAAAAACAAAGGCTTGTGGTGGACACGTATTGGGGACAGAATTCAACCCAGGAACTAAGGGTTAAGTCATGGTTGCCCTGGCAGGTTAACGCAGGGTTAAGTTATGGTTGTCCAGCCAGTTTTCTGGGGATTCTTGCCACCTCCGCTCAGTCGAGCTGTGGTTTGGTTGTCTCTCTGATTTACTGTGGATTAAAGAAAGTTGCCTACACGGCTAAAGTGTGAACCTACGGTCTTCTCCGTTCCTTCGGCTCTACACTGGTGACCCCGACGTCGGTTTTCGGATAAGTTTTCTGAAACCACACACATTATGGCTACGAACGCCGTTGCAATGAAACTGCCGGAGTTTTGGGAGTCTTCCGCGGCTACATGGTTCGCGCAGGCTGAGGCACAGTTCGCGCTCAGAGACATAACAGCGGACGAGACCAGGTACTACTACGTAGTGGCAGCGCTGGGGTGCGCTACGGCTTCCAGGATAAGCGGTTTCATAACCGACCCACCGGCCGATGGTAAATACGCCGCACTTAAACATATCCTCCTTGAAACTTTTGAACTGTCAACAACGGAGAGAGCACGTCGCCTCTTCGCAATTCAGGGCTTGGGAGATGGCAAACCATCGGAGCTAATGAGCAGGATGTTAAACCTACTGGGTCAAGAAAAGCCATGTTTCCTGTTTATGGAGCTGTTTCTGCGCAACATGCCGCCCCACGTCCAGACTGCGCTCGCTAACTCCACCATCACTGATCCCCGTGAGCTGGCAAAGGAGGCTGACCGATTCTTCGTCGCTACACAACGTTCCTCCCATGCCGGGGTGCTGGCTCCTACCTTCACTGGCCCCCCGCCGACATCGCGGGCGTGGCCCGACGGTGGCGCCACAGCGTCAGACCGCTACAAGCCCTCTGGACTCTGTATGTACCACGCTCGATTTGGTGCGAAAGCTAAACGGTGCCGTTCCCCCTGCAACTACAGGCCGACGGGAAACGAGAGGGCCAACACTCAGTAGTGGCCATGAGTGTTGGCGATACGAGCAGGCTACTCGTCATCCTCGACACCATCTCCGGTCGGCGATTTCTTTGTGACACGGGCGCACAGAGAAGCGTGCTCCCTGCTACTGACGTCGACATCATGGGCGGGGAGCGGGGCCCCCAGTTGGCGACGGCTGACGGCAGCCCTATCCACACCTACGGCGTGCGGTCTGTAGAACTGTGTTTTGGTGGACAACGTTTCACGTGGGAGTTCGTCATGGCCAATGTAACGCTTCCCCTCCTCGGAGCTGATTTTTTGTGCGCTTACGGTTTGCTAGTGGACATTCAGAACAGCCGTCTGGTCGATGCCTTAACCTTCTCCTCCTTCGCATGTACGCGGAGGGAAGCGGCCTATGCAGGTCTAGCCAACTCTCTCTCAGAGGCAGACAAGTTCAACCGCCTCCTCGCTGAGTTCCCTGACCTCACCCAGCCTACCTTCTCTGCACCTACCGCTAAGCATGGGGTGGAGCATCACATTGCTACGAAGGGGCCCCCGGTCTACGCCAGAGCCAGGCGTCTCGACCCCGCCAAACTCGCCATTGCCAAGTCTGAGTTTGAGCACCTGGAACGCATGGGGATCATCCGCCGCTCTGACAGCCCGTGGGCGTCCCCACTCCACATCGTCGCTAAGCCTGATGGAGGTTGGCGCCCATGCGGGGACTACCGCCGACTAAATGACGCCACCACGCCCGACCGCTATCCTGTCCCGCATATCCAGGACTTTTCTGCAAACCTGTCTGGCAAATGCGTCTTCTCAAAAGTCGACCTGGTCCGTGGTTATCATCAAGTTCCCGTGCACCCCTCAGACATCCCCAAGACAGCGGTGACTACCCCATTTGGCCTATTTGAATTCCTACGAATGCCATTTGGACTCAAAAACGCGGCCCAGTCCTTTCAGCGGCTGATGGATTCAGTGCTCCGTGGCCTTCCTTTCATCTTTGTCTATTTGGACGACATACTCATCGCCAGCGCCTCCGAGGAAGAACACCTGTCCCATCTTCATGCCCTCTTCACACGCCTCAGCCAGCATGGGCTGATCGTCAACCCGGCGAAGTGCCGGTTCGGGCTGACAGCCATTGATTTCCTCGGGCACCGCATCACTGGGGACGGGGCAGTCCCCCTGCCCTCAAAGGTGGAAGCGGTGGCGGCCTTTCCGCGCCCCCAAACAGCTCGTGCGCTCAGGGAGTTCATCGGGATGGTGACATTCTACCACCGCTTCATTCCCTGAGCCGCCTTTATCATCCGGCCACTGTACGAGGCGCTGAAAGGCATGTCCCCCAACCAGGCGGTCGACTGGACAGCAGAGCGGGACCGTGCGTTCACCGAGACTAAAGCTGCGCTCTCCCAGGCTACCCTGCTAGCGCATCCTTCACCTACAGTGCCTATTTCCATAACCACGGATGCATCGGACTATGCTGTTGGTGCGGTTCACGAACAGTGGGTGGGGGGGGGCTTGGCAGCCTTTGGCCTTTTTCAGTCGCCAGCTTACACCCCGAGAGCGCAAGTATAGTACTTTTGACAGGGAACTCCTCGGTCTCTGGCTCGCCGTCCGGCATTTCCGTTTCCTGCTAGAGGGCCGCGAGTTTACTGCGTACGTGGACCACAAGCCCCTCACGTTTGCCATGTCCAAGACGGCCGAGCCATGGTCCGCTCGCCAGCAGCGACAACTCTCCTACATTTCGGAATTCACTACCGACATCCAGCACGTCGCTGGTAAGTCTAACCAGGTAGCTGACTGCCTCTCTAGGGCAGTGATTGGAGCGGTCCACCTAGGCCTTGACTATGCACAGATGGCCGCTGACCAGGCCACGGACCCGAGCATCCTCCGTCTCCGGGCCTCCGACACGGGGCTCCGCCTGCAGGACGTTCCTTTCAGCGACACAGGTGTCACCCTCCTGTGTGACGTCTCCACAGGACAGCCCAGGCCCATCGTCCCGCACAGCTGGAGACGCCCCGTATTTGAAGCTGTGCACGGCCTCTCTCATCCAGGCGGTAAGCCATCCGTGCGCCTGACCTCTGCTAAGTTTGTGTGGGAGGGACTTAAGAGAGACGTGAAAGCGTGGGCCGACTCGTGTGTTGCCTGTCAGCGGGCTAAGATACACCGCCACATTAAGGCGCCCCTGGAACGCTTCGCAGTGCCGGAGAGACGATTTGACCATGTCCACGTCGACCTGGTTGGTCCCCTACCCCCCTCCCAGGGGTTCACCTACCTCTTCACTGTGGTGGACAGGACTACGCGCTGGCCTGAAGCTGTTCCCCTGGCATCCACGACGTCTGCTGATGTGGCCCGGGCTTTTATTGGGTCGTGGGTCTCACGTTTCGGTACGCCTTCCGACCTTTCATCTGACCGCGGGCCACAGTTTACCTCAGAGCTATGGAATGCTGTGGGTGAGGCTCTGGGCGTCAAGCTTCATCGCACTACCGCCTACCACCCTCAGGCGAACGGCCTATGTGAGCGCTTCCACCGGTCCATGAAGGCTGCGCTTCGGGCTACTCTCAAGGACTGCAACTGGGTCGACAAGCTCCCATGGGTCATGCTGGGCCTGCGGACCGCCCCGAAGGAAGACCTACAAGCCTCCTCTGCGGAGCTGGTGTACGGCACGCCGCTGCGAGTCCCAGGCGATTTCATGCCCAATGCAACGCGTCCCTGGTCAGCTGTGGACCAACGAGCCTCCTTGCTGGACGGGGTCAGAGCTTTCACACCCGTCCCTACCGCCCAACACGGCGCGCCGGTGTCCCAGGTGCCCCCAGGTCTGCAGTCAGCGGACTACGTGTTCATCCGTCACGACGCACACCGCCCCCCTCTGCAACCCCCTTATGACGGCCCCTTCCGCGTCCTGGAACGGGGAACTAAGCACCTGGTGGTGGATTTTGGGGGCACGGCCGAGCATGTTTCAGTGGACCGAGTTAAACCCGCACACCTGGACTTGATGCAGCCGTTGGAGTTAGCCCAACCTCCTCGTCGCGGTCGTCCCCCGGCTCCGCCTCCTCCCCCCGTGGAGGCCCGAGCTGCCTCTTCTGCTCCTCAGGCCGACCTCCACAGGCCCGCGTCAATGCCTCCCAGAGACACTCCGGCCCCTGTTATCCGGAGCCGCCGCGGACGGCCTGTCGTCCCCCCGCGCCTGCCTGACTTCGATTACTAGGGCGAATTCTGGGGGGGCTCATGTGGTGGACACGTATTGGGGACAGAATTCAACCCAGGAACTAAGGGTTAAGTCATGGTTGCCCTGGCAGGTTAACGCAGGGTTAAGTTATGGTTGTCCAGCCAGTTTTCTGGGGATTCTTGCCACCTCCGCTCAGTCGAGCTGTGGTTTGGTTGTCTCTCTGATTTACTGTGGATTAAAGAAAGTTGCCTACACGGCTAAAGTGTGAACCTACGGTCTTCTCCGTTCCTTCGGCTCTACAGGCTAATCTTAAAACATCATCATATTACACCGAGGGCAGTCTGATAGGATGCGGAAGTGGGGCAGGCTAGGCTAACTGCTAGCCCATGCTGACCGGCAGTTCCGACAGTCATCTTGGCTGGCGTTCGTTCCCTTGGACAGTGATTTTTTTTTGTTTTTTTTTTTTGTTTAGTTTGGATATATGTGTTAGTTTGAAATGTGTGTTCTTGTAGTTTTTGGATGTATTTTTGTCTTTATGTTGCACTGCTGTGGGCTGGGGGAAATGGCATTTTGTTTCATTTCATGTGCACAAACACATGAGGTGAAATGACAAAGTGTTCCTGGTTCCTGATATTAGCGACTGCCTCTAAGGCCCACCTTCATTCACTTTCTGTCTTTCTGGAGGTTAGATGCATCTTTACAGCAAGGCTGAACACCTATCCCATCAACATGTAAGATAGGGGGAAGAGAGAGAGAAAATAACATGTTGAAGGGAGGAGAGAGAAAAAGTATAAAGGTTTGAATAAACGCTTGTGGATATGGGGGATTATATATAAGGCAATAGAGCACTAGAGAGAGAGACTGTCAGGGAGAGGAAGGAAGAGGAGATTGAGAGGCAGGGAAGATGTAAGGGGCAGATGAAAAGTAAAGGAGATGGAGAGAGATAGATATAGAGTAGGAATTAGCAAGTAGGAATGTAGATGGAGAAAGAGAGAGGGGGAGAGAAAGACCACGCAGGTGAGCCAGATGCAGGGTGATGAAAGGATCGATGGATGTGGCGAAATGACAGGAAACAAGAGCGGGGAACCAATGTGCAGAAAGAACAGTAAATACAAAGGAAAGGACAGTAGACGAAGTATCAGAGGAAGAAAAAGAGATGGAGGAAATGTAAAGGAGGTGATAGAATAAAAAAGTGAAGCGGAAGGGAACAAGGGTAGAGTAAGCAGTCAAGGTTAATTTGATACTTTTTGATTTAGAGGTGAATGGTGGCTGGTAGGCAGAGAGAGAGAAAGAGAGAACGGTGTGTGGGATAAAGAGGGAAAAAAGAAGGAAAAGAAATGTAAGAGGGAAGGAAGCACAGGAAGTGGATGTGCAGAATGAGTAAGAGGCAAGTAGACAGAGAGAATAAATTCAAACTAGAGGTGTTGCAATATATGGGTATTGATGACAACCATGCTATTTAAAAAATGAAATATTGATATCATGTTAATAATACATATGACAATATCATGTAAATAATCCAGCGTCTTTTAAATCATTTCCATTTCTTTCCATTCTCACTTTCTTTCCCTCCCCCATGACACAGTAACTAGCTATAGTATGGTGAGCACCCAAATTGTTATTATAAATAATGAAAACATGTTTCCAGCTATCAGTCTGTTTTCATTCACCTCCACACACCCACCAGTCCTGTCAACTAGTGATATGGCTCTGATTTACCCGCTTACGTTCCTTTATGATGACTCGCACAAATCAGTATGGTGACTGACACCGGCGAGTCAAGAGCAGGGAGAAGTATAGACCTCCTCTTCATCAGCCTACTCAGGCCTTTGTGTCATGTTAAATCCACATTTGTCATACACTCACTGGCCACTTTATTAGGTACACCTTGCTAGTACCGGGTTGGACCCCCTTTTGCCTTCAGAACTGCCTTAATCCTTCGTGGCATAGATTCAACAAGGTACTGGAAACATTCCTCAGAGAGTTTGGTCCATATTGACATGATAGCATCACGCAGTTGCTGCAGATTTGTCGGCTGCACATCCATGATGCGAATCTCCCGGTCCACCACATCCCAAAGGTGCTCTATTGGATTGAGATCTGGTGACTGTGGAGGCCATTTGAGTACAGTGAACTCATTGTCATGTTCAAGAAACCAGTCTGAGATGATTCGAGCTTTATGACATGGCGCGTTATCCTGCTGGAAGTAGCCATCAGAAGATGGGAACACTGTGGTCATAAAGGGATGGACATGGTCAGCAACAATACTCAGGTAGGCTGTGGCGTTGACACGATGCTCAATTGGTACTAAGGGGCCCAAAGTGTGCCAAGAAAATATCCCCCACACCATTACACCACCACCACCAGCCTGAACCGTTGATACAAGGCAGGATGGATCCATGCTTTCATGTTGTTGACGCCAAATTCTGACCCTACCATCCGAATGTCGCAGCAGAAATCGAGACTCATCAGACCAGGCAACGTTTTTCCAATCTTCTATTGTCCAATTTTGGTGAGCCTGTGCGAATTGTAGCCTCAGTTTCCTGTTCTTAGCTGACAGGAGTGGCACCCGGTGTGGTAGCCCATCTGCCTCAAGGTTCGACGTGTTGTGCGTTCAGAGATGCTCTTCTGCATACCTCGGTTGTAATGAGTGGTTATTTGAGTTACTGTTGCCTTTCTATCAGCTCGAACCAGTCTGGCCATTCTCCTCTGACCTCTGGCATCAACAAGGCATTTTCGCCCACAGAACTGCCGCTCACTGGATATTTTCTCTTTTTCGGACCATTCTCTGTAAACCCTAGAGATGGTTGTGCGTGAAAATCCCAGTAGATCAGCAGTTTCTGAAATACTCAGACCAGCCCGTCTGGCACCAACAACCATGCCACGTTCAAAGTCACTTAAATCACCTTTCTTCCCCATTCTGATGCTCGGTTTGAACTGCAGCAGATCGTCTTGACCATGTCTACATGCCTAAATGCATTGAGTTGCTGCCATGTGATTGGCTGATTAGAAATTTGCGTTAACGAGCAGTTGGACAGGTGTGCCTAATAAAGTGGCCGGTGAGTGTATATTCACATGGGTTTCTCAGTGAAAAATCATCTCAAGGAATCCGTTGCATTTCCGACATCTCTGGAGACTGGACAACAGCTTAACAATCATCACGGTAACTGATTCGGCAAAGCTGGGTGACAATTTGTTTTTTTTCCCTCTTGACTAAAGCTCTGGGGGTTTTTGGATTTTTGTGAGTTAACTGAATTGAGCTGCAGTTGGGAATACTTCCTTGTTTTATCTTGACTGTGCATTATTTTTTCCTGTTCTGTTAGGTACCTTGTAACATTGTTTAGAAAGGTGCAATTTAAATAAAGTTTATTATTGTTATTGTTTTGAGTTTTGTTTGTGGGATAACCGGGAAATCCTGAAGTGGAGTATTTTTGTTGCGTGAACTGAACTTAATTGAACTGATAGTGATAGCCGGGAAATCTCTAAGTAAAGTATATTTACTTTAAACTGAACTATGGAACTTTTTTCTTTCCCTTATTGCATAATATAACCTTTGAAAATTGACTGATGGTGTGGTTGAGTTTATTTAAATTGAGTGCTTAATTTTCCTGCCTTGTAATTAATTATACATTTGTTTTTGTTGTAAAAAAAATAACCAGGGTTCATGTATTCTGAATGCATGTATCCTTTTTGGGGTTTGACATCAACTCAGACTGGTTTAAACTTGGTCAAACGCTATACTAGCTAGCTAGCTACTACTACAGTGTATGGCTACTACTGCTGCACAAAATCATGTCATAAAGAATGGAAAGAGGAAAAAATTATGTAATGACATGGTCAGTGGACATTAAATCACACTATATCAGAGTGGTTAGTTGTCAGCCTGTGGTCTCAAACACAAACTCTGTCCCCTGAGCCCCACAAGTGGTTTTGTTTGTTGACATTGTAATGATGTAAGATGTTAGGCCTTGTGGCTCTTTTGTTTATCAGTTCATCTGGTTGCCTTTTCACTATCAATTGAGTATAATTGTTCTTTTTGTACACTTTTGTACAGTTATGGTTACAGACTCTCTGTCCACCTTCCTACACTCATATTTTGAGTGCAACTCATTTGCCAAAAAAGAGACATTTAAAGATAGCAATTTTTTTTCAAATTTTCTATAGCTATTGTGAAAATACCATTATTGTGAATTATTTTGGCCACAATAATAGTGTAGTGAAAATCTAATATTGTGACAGCCCTAACTCAAACAGACAGATGCCAGAGGGAGGAGGAGTGAAAGAAAAGAGGAGAAAGCGAAGAAGAAAGGTTGAGATGGAGTGGCAGAAAAAGGAGAAATTAGCAGGGATTCTCAATGTTGGGCAACAGATCCTTTCAAAGGGTCACAATATGATTTCAAGCCTTGCACAGGAAATACATTTATATCTTGGCTCATTTACTTGTGTATTTTATTTTTCCTTGAGAAAGGACAAAAGGTATACTTGATGGGCCTCTGAAATGACCAAATGCATTGTTGGAACACCAACAACTGGTATTTAAAAAACGACTGATTTTAACATTGCAAAAAAGAGTGGAATGCTCATTGGCTATGATGTGAAAAGTGAGGCATTTTCCCCTCGGAAACCATTATTGTGGGTGTAGACTAGTAGTGACAGCAACTATTTATGGGTTTACAGTGGTTACAGTGGTTAAATTTACATATAGTTAAGTTTATTAAATGAAGGTAGTGGTTAAGTTTAGATTAAGATTGTCATTACTGAGTGCTCTCATTATGTTGAACAAGGAAATCAATCACCCGTCTTTGGTTGGCTACTAGAAGTGCTTTGAACGTCAAAAATGCTCGAGTAATTTTCAGAGGCATAAAAAATTGACCCATATAGTCATTTACATATGACCAGTCTCCAAAATAATCTGTAATATTATCCAAAACTTTTACTTTATTTAAAATTAAACCAAACTTGTTTCAGTTATTTTAAAAATAACTTAACTGGTTCTGTACCTGACCCTACACTCTGACCTCACTGTGGAGGGGACCAACAGAAAAATGTGTTTCTAATGAATTGACACTTACAGGCTTAACAGTGTTCAAAAACAGAAAGCAATAACAGAAACAACAAACCAGAACTTTGTCTCACTGAACAGTAATACTGAAAAGAAGTAACTTTGCTCCCCTTTGATACACAAATCATGCTGCAGTTTAACTGAAGTTAACTCCAACTTTAAGGCTTGGTTGAGTTTAGATGACTACAAACAACCCTCTGTCAGATGCCACTGGGGCACTGAGTATATCAAGTCAAACAAACCTAATATTGGTAGCCCCATCTAAATCATATCTCCTCCGCAAGATGTAAAAAATCATACAGGCTGGCTAGCACCTGCAAAGTCATGTTAACTGAGATAGGTCAGGGATCAGGAGAGGTAAGATATAGGGAGCACCATCAGGCAACTCTTTTCTTGTTCTTATTTATAAATATCCTTCAGTTCTTCTTTATAAATGGTATGTGACACAAGAAAGACTAAACAGCTTCGGGCAGACTCTTGCTAAAAGTTGTGGCACCATTAGCAGTGAGTGCCAGACAGTGAGATCTGAAAAGAGCTTATGCCTTCTGTGCTTTCAGCAACACTTTCTCCTTTCCATTTAGAATAAAAACACTTGCAGAGTGCAAATATCTGCCAACATCATACATTTTCAAATTATCATCTAATTACATGAAAAATTCTCCCTCTCGCCTCTCTTTGGGAGGTGTGTGTCTCCCTCAATCTCAGGTCCTCTACCAGAGTCCTAGAAGTTTGAGGGTTCTGCAGTGTCTTAGCTGTTCTTAGGACTGCAGTCTTCTGGACGGAGACCTCAGACATTGTTCCTGGAATTTGCTGGAGTCACTCCCAGTTTGGGGTCACAGCCACTAGTGCTCCTATTACCCCTGGGACTACTGTGGATATCACCTTCCACATCTGATATTGTTCTTCCTTCATCCTTGGTATTTCACTAGCTTCTCGTTCGCTTTCTTCCTGATGTGGCTGTTGCTTGGTATTGCAACCTCTATCATTACTGCTGTCTTCTGTTCCTTGTTGACCACCATAATGTCTGGTTTGTTAACCAGCACCTGATTGTCAGTCTTGAACAACTTGAAGTCCCACAGGATCTTAGCTCTGCCATTCTCAACCACCTTTGGCAGTGTCTCCTATTTGGACTTGGGGACTTCCAGTCTGTATTCAGTGCAGATGTTGCTGTACACTAACCTAGCCACTTGCTTATGCCTTTCAGTGTACGCTTTCCCAGTTTGCATTTTACACCGTGCTCCAAGGTGCTGGACTGTCTAAGGTGCATCTTTGCATAGCCTGCATCTTGGGTCTTGTCTGGTGTGTTAGACCCCTGCCTCAACTGATCTGGTACTGAGTGCCTGTTCTTGTGCTGCTATGCTCACAGCCTCTGTGCTGTCCTTCAGTCCAGCCTTTTCTAACCACTGGTAGAATTTCTTGATATATATATATATATATATACACTACCGTTCAAAAGTTTGGGATCACCCAAACAATTTCGTGTTTTCCATGAAAAGTCACACTTATTCACCACCATATGTTGTGAAATGAATAGAAAATAGAGTCAAGACATTGACAAGGTTAGAAATAATGATTTGTATTTGAAATAAGATTTTTTTTACATCAAACTTTGCTTTCGTCAAAGAATCCTCCATTTGCAGCAATTACAGCATTGCAGACCTTTGGCATTCTAGCTGTTAATTTGTTGAGGTAATCTGGAGAAATTGCACCCCACGCTTCCAGAAGCAGCTCCCACAAGTTGGATTGGTTGGATGGGCACTTCTTTGAGCAGATTGAGTTTCTGGAGCATCACATTTGTGGGGTCGATTAAACGCTCAAAATGGCCAGAAAAAGAGAACTTTCATCTGAAACTCGACAGTCTATTCTTGTTCTTAGAAATGAAGGCTATTCCATGCGAGAAATTGCTAAGAAATTGAAGATTTCCTACACCGGTGTGTACTACTCCCTTCAGAGGACAGCACAAACAGGCTCTAACAGGTACTATTTAATGAAGATGCCAGTTGGGGACCTGTGAGGCGTCTGTTTCTCAAACTAGAGACTCTAATGTACTTATCTTCTTGCTCAGTTGTGCAACGCGGCCTCCCACTTCTTTTTCTACTCTGGTTAGAGCCTGTTTGTGCTGTCCTCTGAAGGGAGTAGTACACACCGGTGTAGGAAATCTTCAATTTCTTAGCAATTTCTCGCATGGAATAGCCTTCATTTCTAAGAACAAGAATAGACTGTCGAGTTTCAGATGAAAGTTCTCTTTTTCTGGCCATTTTGAGCGTTTAATTGACCCCACAAATGTGATGCTCCAGAAACTCAATCTGCTCAAAGAAGTGCCCATCCAACCAATCCAACTTGTGGGAGCTGCTTCTGGAAGCGTGGGGTGCAATTTCTCCAGATTACCTCAACAAATTAACAGCTAGAATGCCAAAGGTCTGCAATGCTGTAATTGCTGCAAATGGAGGATTCTTTGACGAAAGCAAAGTTTGATGTAAAAAAAATCTTATTTCAAATACAAATCATTATTTCTAACCTTGTCAATGTCTTGACTCTATTTTCTATTCATTTCACAACATATGGTGGTGAATAAGTGTGACTTTTCATGGAAAACACAAAATTGTTTGGGTGATCCCAAACTTTTGAACGGTAGTGTATATATATATATGATAGATAGATAGATAGATATATGCCACACTGCAAAAATTGTTTAGGAGTGGTTTGAGGATCTTTACAAAGAATTTGATGTGTTGCCTTGGCCTCCAAATTGCCAAGCTCTCAATCCAATCAAGCATCCATGCGATGTGCTGAAGAAAATAAAAAGCCCAATCCATGGTGGCTCCACCTAACAACTTACAGGTCTTAAAGGATCTGTTGCTAGTGTCTTGGCAGGTCCATGCCTCGATGGGTCACAGCTGTTTTAGCACCATGAGGGGGAACTACACAGTATTAGGCAGGTGGTTTTAATGTTTTGGCTGATTGTTGAATATATATCAAATAAATAGAAAACGTAATTTCCTGCGTGGTTAGTGTTTTAAATTAGCTCAATGAATTGAAGTGTGACATCATCAATCCTGTCCACTCTAGGAAATTCTGCATTCCACCATTCATTCCTATTGGAAAATATTAACATATTTTGAAGAGTAACTAGTTACTACTGTCAAGTGCTGGTTCTTTGAAACACCAGTATCCAACAAATTCCACTTTTCACGTGTAAATGTCCATATGAAGGATTTATGCAAAAAATGGTTCATAGATACCTTAATATTTGAGGCCCGTTAAGCAAAAAAACAAAAACAAAGCTTAAACAAGATTTTTCTGGTAAGTACCATCAATAGAGTCAGAAATACACAAAATTCACCCAGAGTTGAGTGGCGAGACAGAGAATTTGAATTTATGGGCAAGGCTTTGCTTTGGTCAATGCATCAAAGAGGGACAGTTTCAAAATAGAGAACAGCAGAGTGGGAGATCTGAGAAAGGTGAGAGAAGAGAGAAAGGGGCAGAAAATTAGATAGTAGGGGTGGAACGGTGGCGCAGTGGTTAGCGTGGTCGCCTCATAGCAAAAAGGTCCAGGGTTGGAGCCCCGGAGT
This sequence comes from Lampris incognitus, assembly GCF_029633865.1. Lineage (NCBI taxonomy): Eukaryota > Metazoa > Chordata > Actinopteri > Lampriformes > Lampridae > Lampris > Lampris incognitus. The sequence continues at coordinate 37,825,011 of NC_079212.1, forward strand.
AGTCCAACCTTGGGGGTCATACCGGGTTGTCCTCTGTGTAGAGTTTGCATGTTCTCTCCGTGTCTGCGTAGGTTTCCTCCAGGCGCTCCAGTTTCCTCCCACAGTCCAGAGACATGTAGGTCAGGTGAATCGGCTGTACTAACTTGTCCCTAGGTGTGTGTGTGTGTGTGTGTGTGTGTGTGTCGGTCCTGTGGTGGCCTGGCAGCCTGTCCAGGGCGTCTCCCTACCCGCCGCCCAATTACTGCTGGGATGGGCTCCAGCATCCCCGCAACCCTGGAAGCAGGATAAGCGGTTTGGATAATGGATGGATGGATTTCATGAAAAAAACTGAGTAAATAAAGAACATGAGAGTTGAGGTCAACATGAAAGGTTTTACTTCAAAACAGTCAAACCCAGATAAGAAGTGAGAAGAAAGATGAGTTATAGAGCAGAGAGAGATGAGATGAGAGAAAGAGAAGTTAACGGGAAGAGATCAAATAAAAAGGGAGAAACTCCATTTGAAAGATTGGGTCTCAAGATAACCTGCTGCAGAGAAGAGGAGTGTTGTAGAGATAGACCATAACTGTGACCCTTAGTCCGGGAAGGGATGGCAAAAACTGGTACCAGGCACTGATAAGTACACGTATCTTACATGTGATAAGTGTAACACATATTTGGCAGGGGAGAGACTTAGAAAGTGAAAGAAAGAAATTAAACTGAGCTCTGCAAGTAGAAAAAACTGACTGTCAGGGGGCACAGTTAAAAACAGCCAACACTGACCAAAGTGCTGAGCCAGTGGAAAAAAAGGGACATGAAAGCATACTCGCAAATAGGAGACACCAAACATTCCACCATTAATTTATTTATTTTTCCAGGGACATCAGAAAATATACATACATTTGTCAGCAAAATCTACTAATTGTTCCTCTGTCCAAAACCCATATGCTCACAAAAACTCTGTGAGAGTCCATCCATTGTTCTTTGAGATATCTTGTAGATATTGTTCACAAACAGACAAACCAGGGCAAAAACTGAGTTTCCTTGATAGATAGATAGATGGATAGATAGATAGACGGACGGACAGTAGGATGGATGGATAGATAGATAGATAGATAGATAGATAGATAGATAGATAGATAGATAGATAGAATTAAAATGAGGACAATGCTCTGTTAAGGTTAATAAAAGACAATAAAAAATGGTTGTTTGGTGAGATTTTAACAATTAAATTATAAGGAGGTCTGTAATGGAAAAGGGGGATGCTATTCCAAAGACTGAGGATGACAGATGCTGCAGTATTGTCATCATCAACCTTTCGCCAGGCCCAAGGGACAGGCAGGAGTCTTAGGTTCAGAGGACCTGAGGGTCACATGGAGGTGGTGGAGGTCTGATGCCTACCTAGGCTCAGTGTTTTAAAAAAAAGAAGTAAAATCTTAAATTAAAATATCAAGATCACTTAAAACCAGTGGGCAGAGGCAGGCGCAGGCACAGTGGCTATGTGCAATGTTTTCCCGGAGCCAGTCAGAAGCCTGGCAACCACGTTTTGGACTTGTTGGAGACCGAACAGAGACTGCTGTATGAAGTCATCATGAAACTGATTGCAACGCCCTAGTCATGAGATTTTGAAATGCGAGAAAACATTTTTTTAACGGTTTTTAGCAGGAAAAAAAAACTTTTCAATATTTAATTGACTTGTTTCAAAGAGTGCACTATTTTTCTTTTTTTGGTATATGTATAAATATGGGAGGTCAGCTGGCACAGATCACTGGATATTAAAGCGGCTACCAGGAATATTGTCCACTAATGTTGATGCCTCTATTGCAGCGGTCGGGAACCTATGGCTCGCGAGCCATATATGGCTCTTCTGGTGACGGCATATGGCTCCCAGACAATTTTGAGTTGAACATTTTTTTTTTAAAAAAATCAGTTTGGAACTGATTTTAAAATACTTGTGATATTTCGGGTCACGGGTCACCCGTGGGTCGGGTCGGGAACCAATGGCTTGCGAGCATGTCCGGGTCATTGTAAAGGTGAAAAAAATCAATTTTATCAGATAGCCAACTAGTTTATCCGCTTCAACCCTTGTAACGGAAAAGATGGCGAAAAGAAAAAAAGACGATGGTTACCGTGCATTCCAGGCTGCGTGGTCAGAGGAATCTGCATTTGTGGAGAGAGCAGGATCTGCGGTATGTCTAATATGCAATGATAACATTGCATCGATGAAACGGTCAAATACAAAGCGGCACTTCGATACGCACCATGCTTCATTTGCATGGAAATCTCCAGCGGGGGACAGACAGCAGGAAAAGGGCATGCGAGGAGCTACAGCGGAGAGTGCAGACGAGTCAGCAGCAACCACGTGTGTGGACCAAGCAAGGTGACGGGAATTCCGCTAGCTTTGCGGGGGCTTTGGCAATAGTAAGGAATGGAAAGTCATTCACAGATGGCGAGTATGCCAAACCATTCATGCTTGATGTGGCCAATGAACTGTTTGATGACTTCCAGAATAAAGACAAGATAATCAAACGAATAAAAGACATGCCCCTGTCAGCAAGAACTGTGCACGATCGTAGCATCATGAGGGCAAATCAAGTCGAGGAAACACAAATTAAGGACATAAACGCCGGGACATACTTTTCTCTCGCGTTAGATGAGTCAGCAGACGTTAGCCATCTATCTCGGTGCAGTATAATTGCCAGGTATGCTGCAGGTGACACACTGCGTGAGGAAAGCTTGGCTGTTTTGCCAATGAAAGGGACGACAAGAGGAGAGGATTTATTCACGTCTTTCATGGAGTTTGCTAAAGAAAAAAAACTACCGATGGATAAACTTATTTCTGTCTGTACTGATGGTGCACCCTGTATGTTGGGGAAGAACAAAGGATTTGTAGCGCTTCTCCGTGAACATGAAAAGAGAGCCATCCTAAGTTTTCATTGCATCCTGCACCAGGAGGCGCTTTGCGCTCAGACGTGTGGCCAGGAGCTTGGCGAGGTGATGTCTCTGGTCATTCGAGTGGTCAACTTTATTGTTGCCCCAGCTTTAAATGATCGCCAGTTTAAAGCTCTGTTAGAAGAAGTTGGGAATCATTATCCCGGTCTGCTTTTACACAGCAACGTGCGTTGGTTGTCAAGGGGGAAGGTGCTCAGCCGTTTTGCAGCTTGCCTGAGTGAAATCCGGACTTTTCTTGAAATGAAAGGCGTCAAGCATCCTGAGCTAGACAACACTGACTGGCTCCTGCAGTTTCACTATCTCGTGGACATAACTGGCCATCTGAACCAGCTCAATGTGAAAATGCAAGGTATTGGAAATACAATCTCATCCCTTCAACAAGCAGTGTTTGCATTTGAAAGCAAGCTGGGAGTCTTTCTCAGGGACATTGCAACAGGTCGTCTTCTGCACTTTGAAAGACTGCAACAATTTAGAGATGCATGCTTAGCAAGTGACTCCACTCAACATCTGGATCTCCAGCAGCTAGCTGGCTTTACGTCCAATCTCCTGCAGTCATTCAAAGCACGTTTTGGAGAATTTCGCGCGCGCACTGGTCTTTTCAAGTTCATCACTCATCCACATGAGTGTGCAGTGGACAAAATCGACCTGACATGCATCCCCGGGGTCTCTATCGGAGACTTTGAGCTGGAAGTTGCTGACCTGAAGGCATCAGACATGTGGATGAGTAAGTTCAAGTCACTTAATGGAGAGTTGGAAAGTCTTGCGCGACAGCGAGCAGAGCTGGCGAGGGAACACAAGTGGACAGAAATTAAAAATCTTCAACCTGAAGACCAGCTGATTCTTAAAACTTGGAACGAGCTTCCTGTGACATACCACACACTGCAGCGTGTGAGTATTGCCGTATTGACCATGTTTGGCTCTACATATGCATGTGAGCAGTCATTCTCGCATATGAGGAACATTAAGACCAACCTACGCTCACGTTTAACTGATGGAAGCCTCAACGCCTGCATGAAGCTCAACCTCACCACGTATGAACCAGACTACAAGGCCATCAGCAAAACCATGCAGCACCAGAAGTCGCATTAAAAGTAAGACATATTTAATTTATTATACGTTAAAAATACTATATGGCTCTCAATGAAATATATTTAGAAATATTTGGCTTTTATGGCTCTCCCAGTCAAAAAGGTTCCCGACCCCTGCTCTATTGCATCAACATGATAAAAAAAAAATTAGCCGGACTTCCGGTTTTGACATGACCGAGTGAGGACGTGTTCCGAAGTCTCTCCACTGAACGTTCATATATTTCCTGCAAATACAGCGATTGAATTCGCACATTGTTGCTGTAATTTGCTACTAACTAATTGTTAATGTCCGGAAGAAATAAGAACCGCGTAGGAAACAGCAAGTCAACAAAGCTGACCGACAGCTCCCTGCTAGCTAGCTAGCTAAATAAGCAAAATGGCGGCGCTGAACACTGGGGACGAAATGGTCACCACCATCCACTACAGAGGTGAAAGCGCTACAGGCAGAGATTTTGGCTGACTTTCGTGCAACAGCTCTAACTATGCACGAAGAAATAGTTAAAGAACTTCGTTCCACAATAGCTTCACTACAGACATCAGTGACTGACCAAGCAAATAAAATCGCTGCCCTGGAAACCTCCCAAAATAAAGTTTCAGACAGGCTGTCGGAGCTGGAGACGCGTTGTGCTGCCCTGGCTGCGGACAATGTCCAGCTCAAAGCCGCAGTGGATGACCAAGAAAATCGCTCCCGTCGACAGAACATACGTGTGGTTGGCTTACCTGAGGGCGAAGAGGGCACCGACCTGACTGCCTTCATGGGCCCCTCCCTAAAGGAAATCCTGGGCGAGGAAACTTTCGCCAAAACGCCAGTTATAGACAGAGCACATCGCACTATGTGATTTACTTTGTGTCTATTGCCTTTTTAGAAATGGCCAGGGTTGTTTTGGTGTTAAATGAAGAGACGAGTCATGTGTGTTTATATATTCTTTATCCCGTTCGGACAGCAACAACATCCGGGGTACAACGCCCTTGCAGCGATATATAGCCAGAAATGCAGCACTACCTAAATTCCAACAGATGGTAGCAACGTGCCATCTAAAACCCGTAACAAACAAAAGGTTCATGTAACCACATGTTTCGTGGGGCCTCTGTTGACGTGGCCCACGCCATTTTTTGAAACAGCTTGTAACATTTTTGGTTTTCGTTTGTTTTATGCTTAATTTTCAATACTTGCTGCTTACAAAGTTGGCTGTTTTTGTTTTATTCAGATTGTTTTAGTGGTATGTGAGAATAGGACTAACTGGGGCTACCAGGGTTAACATTTAAACTCAAGCTACTCTTGTCAGTTGTTCAGTGGAATTACTATGTTAGTTTCATGTCAGAACAATTGTGTTACCTGCACAAGCGTTTGTTGTGACACGGTTTTGGGTTCAAAATGCCTTAATTGGGAAGGCACTTGGGGGAGGGTGGGTGGGAAGCCAGGGTCAGAGGCGGGCAGGACTGGGGGCAGAGTATTTTTAATTTTTATTGTTATTTACTCTTTTTTTGTTTCTTCCTCACAGGTATGTGTAGCTACTATTTGATTGCAATGACAATGCAGTGACAATATACCGAACATTACTTCTTCCACATCCAAAATGGCTAATTTAAACATTACTGAGAATAGTATCCATTTTGTTTCTTGGAAGGTCAAGGGTTTAAACAAGGTCACTAAATTAAACAGAATGATGTCCCATTTACAACATTTGAAGGCCGACATAGCTTTTCTTCAATAGACACACCTGTGCACCTCTGAGGTTCCAAGGCTCAAAAGGGGATGGGTTGAGCATTTATTCCATTGGGTTGACAGTCAATTTATTTCCAAATTATTTCTACATTACCAGGCCCCGACAACAGTTTTTTTTAATTATGGGGTGGGGGGGGGTTAACATGATCCAAGACACTATTCTTGATAGGTCATCTACTAAACAGAAGTCCTTTCTGGCTCTGCTAAGGTTATGGCCTCCCATGCTGAGCAGCTGGGCTTGTCTGACCCCTGTAGGTTCACCTTCCCATCAACCAAAGCATTCTCATTCTTTTCCCACCCACACCAGATATACTTGTGGATAGATTTTTTTTTCCTGTGTATGATAGACTTTTATCAAAGATTAAGTCATGCGAGTACCACAGTATTGTTATATTGGACCCTGCCCCTACCTCTGTGGCGATCAACTTTTCTAAAAGCTATGCTCCTTCAAGGCAGTGGTGCTCTAATCCCCCAATACTGCCCGATAATACTTTTAAGGAGTTTCATTCCTCTCAAATTGGATTATTTTTTGAAATGAATAAAATCCCTGATGTCTCTCAGTCCACCATGTGGGAATCATTTGAAGCCTGCCTATGGGGTCATATAATCTCATATTTTACACGCCAGAAAGTCAGAAGCAGTCAAACTGTCTGAGATCTTGATGAAATTTTACAATTAGACAATCAGTATGCAACAGCTCCAACCTCTGCTCTGTATAATAGACACCTTCACCTCCAGGCTGAGTTTGATGTTATCAACTAGTAAGGCTGAATTACTTCTGCTTAAATCTAGACAATGTATTTTTGAGTCAGGGGACAAAGCGAGTAAATTTCTTGCATTCAACGCTTGTTCAGCTGCAGCTTCTAGGTGAATCACTAAAATAAAATCATCCACTGTTTTTTTTCTTTCGGACACAAGAGACGTAAACAAAAGCTTTCTAAACTTGTATTCTGATCTTTATTCTTCTGAATGTCCCCCATATATTTGGGACCACAACAATTATCTTGACAATATGTGTTACCCTGTACTAGATAAAATGCTTTCCAACAACCTTGGCGGATCAGTTTCACTTCCTGAGATCCAAGAAGCCATCAAATCCATGCACAATTCAAGTTCACTGGGCCTGACGGACAATGGAATTTTATAAAGCATTTTCTCAGCTTATTGGCCCTGAATTACAAAGCATGTTTAATGAAACATTTTTGAATGGTCGGCTGCCAGAAACACTATATCAAGCTTCTATCCCCTTGTTGCTTAAGAAGGATAAGGACCCACTCCTTTGTAGCAGCAGGAGACCAATCTCACTTCTGAATGTGGACCAAAAGATTTTAGCCAAAGTGTTTTATAACCATCTCCGAAAAGTGGTCCCAGGCCTGATATCGACTGACCAAACTGGCTTTATCCAGGGAAGGCATTATTTCTTTAACACAAGGCAATTGCTTGACATAATTCATACAAGAAGCTCGGAATCCCCTGAATTTGTCCTTTCATTGGACGCAGAAATTGCCTTCGATAGGGTAGAGTGAACTTAGCGCTTTTTTTTCCTTTTTTGTTCTGGGAAAAATGGAGTTTAGTAAAGATTTTGTTTTGTAGATTAAATTTTATTTTCAGCCCCTGTAGCCTCAGTTATCAGCAATGACTTACACTCACCTTTCTTTCCCCTCAAACATGGCAAAAAGCAAGGTTTCCCTCTATACCCACTGCTATTTATGATTGCAATTGAACCCTTCGCTATTTGGCTTCATAGGGAAGCAGGGTTTGAGGGTATTATGAGAGGTGGGATCACCCAAAAAGTGTCCTTGTGTGCAGATGACTTACTCTTAAATCCAATCCCTTCCATTCCTATTATTATGTCTATACTGGAACAGTTTGGCAGATTTTCTGGGTATAAACACAATTTTCAGAAGAGCCAACTTTTTCCTATAAACTCAGTAGCCACAAGAATGTCTGATTCACTCTTTCTATTTAAATGGAAGGATAGTGGGTTTAAGTTCTTCGGTATTTTCATCACTAAATCATTCCCTCATATTTTCAAGGACAATTTCCTACCTTTATTAGAACGTTGTAAAGAAGATTTTGGCTGTTGGTCCACTCTGCCCCTATCGCTGTCTGGCTGTATTTACCTAATCAAAATGGTTGTCCTATCCAAATTATTATACCTCTTCCAACATGTCCCAGTATTTATTAGGAAAAGCTTCTTCACAAAATTAGACCAGACTATATCCTCCTTTTTATGGGGAAACAAACCACGGCACATTAAGAAAGCATATCTCCAATGGCCTAAGTCAAAAGGTGGAATGGCCCTTCCAGATTTTCTTGATTACTATTGGGCATGTAATGTTCAGAAGCTTCTCTACAGGCCCAACCTTGAGAACACTCCTTTTCTGGGTGCAAATGGAGACATCCTCTTCCAGGCAGTCTCTTTATCCTTTAATATGTTCAGGCTTACTGCTTGTCTCTGTTGTCAGCTCTATGCCCACTGTTATGCACATTATAAAGATTTGGATGCAATTCAGGGGGCACTTTTGTCTTAACAGACCATCCTCTCATTCCCCAATATGCTGTAACCACTTGTTTAAACCATCGTGTATTGAGTTCACCTTCCAAACCTGGTTTTACAAGGGAATCAAAACTATCAAGATCTGTACAGCAAAAGGACTTTCTCATCATTTTCAGACCTGTCTGAAAGATTCAGTTTGCCTAGATCTCATCTATTTCTGTTTCCAGGTTCTAAATTTCTTACAAAAGCAATTTTCAGAATTTCCAAACCATCGTACTCATTCTAAAATTGATTCCATTCTGTCTTTGAACCTCAATGTAAAGAGTGTGGAGTTAGAAAACAACGAGACAGGAGACGTGAGAGTAGACGTAGTCGAGGTAGTTTACTAGCTCCAACTTTGCATGTCATACGTTCGACAACGACACTGAACTGTGTACCGGAAGCGGAAGTTCATTATCTGACCCCTCGCTCAGCGGAGGAGGTCTGGAGGTCTTCCTTCGGGGCCGAACGCAGGCCGAGCATGACCCACGGGAGCCGGTCCATCCAGTCGCAGCCAGTGAGGCTTGCCCGCAGAGCGGCTTTCATGTCCCGATGGAACCGCTCACAAAGTCCGTTGCTCTGCGGGTTGTACGCCGTAGTGCGGTGGATCTTCACCCCCAGGTGCTCAGCGACCGCCGTCCAGAGCTCCGAGGTAAACTGGGAGCCCCGGTCGCTCTTGATGTCACCCGGCGTGCCGAAACGGGCCACCCAGCAGCCGATGAACGCCCGTGCTACCTCTGCTGCCGTCGTGGAGGACAAGGGAATAGCCTCTGGCCACCTGGTGGCCCTGTCCACAATAGTGAGGAGGAACGTATAACCATGGGAGGGGGGCAGGGGACCCACCAGGTCAACATTGATGTGGTCAAACCGCCTCTCTGGAACCACAAACGGCGCCAAAGGGGCCTTGGTATGGCGGTGCACCTTGGCGCGTTGGCACGCCACACACGAGCCGGCCCAGGCTCTAACATCCTTACGGAGCCCAGGCCAAACGAACTTGACGCTCGCCAGCTTGGTCGAGGCCTTCTCTCCCGGGTGGGAAAGGCCGTGGACGGTGTCGAAAACTCGGCGCTGCCAGGAAGTAGGCACCAGGGGGCGCGGTTGACCGGTGGAGATGTCACAGAGGAGGGTGGTGTTGGCCGCGTCGAACGTCACGTCCTCCAGCCGTAGCGCCGTAGGGGTCGACCGGTAGTCTTGAACGGTCGTGTCCTTGGCTTGGTCCGCTGCCATAGCGGCGTAGTCGAGTCCCAAGTGAACGGCGTTAACAACCGCCCGTGAAAGGCAGTCGGCGACGAAGTTATCCTTGCCCGACACGTGTTGTATGTCCGTGGTAAACTCGGAAACCGCCGCGAGATGGCGCTGCTGACGCCCAGACCATGGTTCTGAGGTTTTGGCCATACAGAACGTCAGCGGTTTGTGGTCCACGAAAGCGGTGAACTGTCGGCCCTCCAATAGGAACCTAAAGTGTCTGGTTGCGAGGAAGAGACCCAGTAGTTCCCTATCAAAGGTGCTGTATTTGCGCTCGCTCTCACGGAGTTGTTTACTGAAGAACGCCAACGGCTGCCAGCCCCCCCCCCCACCCACTGCTCACACACGGCCCCCACGGCGTAGTCAGAGGCATCTGTTGTAAGGGCTATGGGGGCGGCAGGCGACGGGTGAGCTAGCAGCGCAGCGTTGGCCAGCGCGGTCTTGGCAGCCACAAAAGCCTCGTCCATCCCCGAAGACCAGTCCAGCTCGTCCTTAGACTTCTTACCCCGCAGGGCCTCATACAGGGGACGCATGATGTGGGCGGCACGGGGCAGGAAACGGTTATAAAAGTTCACCATGCCCAGGAATTCCTGCAGCGACTGTACAGTGCGGGGGCGGGGGAACATGGTGACAGCCTCAACCCTGGCAGGGAGGGGAACGGCCCCCTGTGGAGTGATGTGGTGCCCGAGGAAGGTGATGGACGACTCCCCGAACTGACACTTAGCTGGGTTGATGATGAGGCCGTGTTCGCTGAGCCTGTCGAACAGCTGTCTGAGGTGCGTCATGTGTTCCTCCGCCGACGCGCTGGTCACGAGGATGTCGTCTAAGTACACAAACAAAAATGGCATGTCGCGGAGCACAGAATCCATAAGGCGCTGAAACGTCTGCACCGCCCCTTTAAGGCCGAAAGGCATACGTAAAAACTCAAAGAGCCCAAAGGGTGTGATGACAGCCGTTTTTGGGACATCCAGTGGGTGGACCGGCACTTGGTGACACCCCCGCACTAAGTCGATTTTGGAATAGATGGCAGCGCCCGCCAGGTGGGTAGAGAAATCTTGTATGTGCGGTATGGGGTACCGGTCGGGGGTCGTGGCATTGTTTAGGCGATGGTAGTCCCCGCACGGGCGCCAACCCCCGTCGGCCTTAGTAACCATGTGAAGAGGGGAAGCCCACGGGCTGTCAGAACGGCGGACAATGCCGAGGCGCTCCATAGTCGAAAACTCCTCCCTGGCTATTGCGAGCTTGGCCGAGTCGAGGCGTCGGGCCCGGGCGTAAACTGGGGGGCCCACTGTGGTGATATGATGTTCCACGCCGTGCTTGGCCACCGCCGAGGAGAAGGTGGGTGTGGTGAGCTCGGGGAAATTTGCGAGCAGGCGTTGGTATGGATCCCCGGTGGAGAGTGTGTTAGCGAGGCACAGCGCTCCAGCCCCCCCAAGCGTGCAGGGGTATGACGCAAAAGAGACGGCATCAATCACGCGACAGTTTTTAACATCCACCAGCAGGTTGAAAGCACAGAGGAAATCCGCACCTAGGAGCGGGGTGGATACAGCAGCCATCACAAAGTCCCAGCCGAAACGTCGGCCGCCAAAACACACGTCCACATGTCTGATACCGTACGTCCGAATGGACGTGCCGTTGGCGGCGTCCATCTGGGGGCCGTGACTGTCGGTCATCGTGTCCACAGCTTGTGCTGGTAGTATTAGTCCATGGGCCAGACGATATTTCGGTACACTCAAGGTGGCAAAACTTACTTATAATTTTTGAAAGGATCCATGTCTGTAGATGATATTTTGGTATGATAACCATTCCTGAGTGGCAGCTGTATCACAGTTATCAGCTCATGAAGTTAACCACCCGCTAAACTAAATTGCATTTTAGACGCTGGTGCATATCCTGGTTTAGCCTCATGGTCAGGACATTTTTCAATGTTCTATAATATTGTCTTTGGTATCATTTTAAAGGGGACCTTCTTAGCTTTCATTCAAGCCCTGTTGTGGATATTTCTCACAAATATAGAGGTCACTTGAGCTCTTCAACCCGTCAATAACACACATCTTTCTGCAATTTTCGCCTAAACTATATACTTTCTTTTAGCCCTTTGGCATCTAGGAATATCAGGGACACAAAACACAAAAACTGGAATACTCACAGGACTGTAAAGATTCAGGAAATGTATAATATACCCATACTATTTCATTGTGTGAGGTGATTGTGAGCCTTAAATGAGAACTAGACCAAAGCCAGTTAGGTCACAAACTGGTCTCTATACATTTGTTTAAATACACAATCAAAATACATGATAAAAAGGAATACCATAGTGAGGTAATGAACTATTTTAATATTTTAAACAACATTGACATTTACATATACTTAGTCAATGATACATGTAATCCCATATCATTAGTGGGTATATGTAATGGTAATGGGTAGGGTAATGGGTATATGTGAATATGGTTACATTATTGTTATCAAGCTCTGGGTAACCAAGTCCAGAATCAACATCCTGTGCATCAATAGACTACTACCACAGTAATACCATCAGAATCATCACACTGTCATTCATCAAACTGCTCGTTTCTCTCATCATCTGACTCCCCAAGTTCAAAGTCCAGTTCTGGACCATCCTGCTGTTTTTGGTTACTGCAGGTCTGTAACCTGCACATGTCTGTGCATGGAAGTCCATTTGACAGGCACATGCAGCTTGGCATTTTGCATGAATGCACACACTTGCATGTTAGCATTTCCAAGACCACATCTGGTGCAGGTGGGGAGCGCATCCAGTAAATGGCCAGCTTGCCTTCATCGTCTGTCCATCCATACTCAGTAGGGCTTGGCACCACAGGGTTAGCCTGCAGACAGCACTTCCATATTGCTGCCTGATAGTTGGCTCGTTGAACATGCATAAAGAGACAGTCTCTACATGGTGGCAGCTGGCTGGACTCAACCTCTCCCCTTTTGGTGCAGAAGAGCTGGTAACGCAGTTTGTTCACCTCAGCAGTGCTGCTATTAGCAACATACATCCGACAGGTGAACTGCTAAATTTTCTGGAACAGCTCATCACTCACATTCCATGTCTGTCCCAGTTGACTAAAAGTCTCTTGGCAGGAAGTGTGCTTTCTCACTATCTTCAGGGCATTCAGCTTCCCTCGACCAGCGAATGCACTGACAGTGTCGCAGCCTGTGAAGGCATGTAAGCCAATTAGGCTGTCACAGATGCTGTCTCCAAGTGAACTTGCCAGTTTGGTGATGTCGACAAACCGTGTGCGGTTCTGAGTCCCACACTTCTGGTAGATGGGACAGGTGATGTCCTTCTGGAAGCCAAGACAAAGCACCATGACATCAGTGTCCTCAGCTGTGATGATAACTGACTTTGAGCCCGCATTTGCTGCATGCAATGCATGCAGGAGCAGACGGGTGTCAGCTTCTTCATGTGTGGAGTGCAGTTCTGCTGCTTCCTCACACCCATCTTCTGTCAACTTGTAGCAGGTTTCCTCACAGGTCATGTACAACACCTTGCCATGCAGCATAGCTCTGTATCGTGGGAGTTTCCACTCTTCCACCAGAAACTTGATGAGACTGGTCTTGTTGGAGGAACTCCACAGAAATGTTCTCCACTGCTGGACGTGGTGTCCCCCTGCAAGATTCTTGTACTGGAGAGTGATGTCTCCACCCCGGTTCAGTCGTTCAGCATCTTTGATCGAAGTCTGGTGATAGACATCAAAAACAACATCCATCCTCCCACTCTGTGCTCCCTCATGGAGGACCTGGGTCAAGGCTGACTCTGCCACCTGTGCAAAGGTTTTGTTGTTGCCATTCATTTTTTGGACCAGGCTCATCCCATCAATGATGGAAGTAGATGGGATTGGGATGTCTTCTGCAGGAGATACATTCTTTTCAAGCTCTCTGGCAAGTGCAGCCTTGTTTGTTTTTCGTAAGGACCCATCAGCATTTGCCAGTGCCCATGGTAGTGGGCCCAATGGGTAGGCAAGGACATCCTTCAGATTCACCTTCCTGCTTTCAGCCACCAGGATCATGTGACTGAAAAGGTTTCTATCTGCCTTCAGAACCACATCCTGTGCTTTCTTTCCATGAGCTTGTTTTGTGCTGACATTGGAGAATGTTTTCAGACTTTGCTTGGTCATCTTGTCGTGGAATTTCACAGGTGGTGGGTCTGCATCTAACCTTGTTTGCTGGAATGCTTGGTAGGCCTCTTCTCCTTTCTCAAGAGCTCTCAAGAGATCTATGGTCACATCAGGTGGAGCCATGTTGCCAGTGGAGAGGCTAACCAAATCAATCTCATCAGGGGACATAGGATTGAGCCAGTTATTCTCCATAAGGTCCATGAGAGACTGGACATCTGCTTCATCTCTCTTGATCCTTGGACTCTGTAGATCTGGATGAGACCATTTGCACCTGCCTTGACCTGTCAGGTCTCTCAGCTGTCTGAGGTACATGCTTCTATACTCAGCTGTGAGATAATATTTGGTCACAGCTCCTGGCTTCAAGCTGAATCCCTTTGTCCCTCCAGCTGTTTGGGTGTCTTTGTTCACCGTTTCTTCTATAGCTTGGTCAACAGGGATTCGGCCAAAGGGATTGGTGGAGCCCAGTTGGACTGAGAAGCCTCCTTCCATGAATTCTGTGTACACATCTGGGTGTGTGATGGGCAGCTCAGACATCTGGGCGTTGTAGTAGGGGAGGTAGCGTGCATAATTCATCCTGTCATAAGCAAAGCACCATGGGATCATTGCTCGAATGCTAGCCAAGTGTAGCATCCAGTCTCCCTCTCTGGATGCTCGGATGAGCCCCAACAAGATTTCAACCATGTCCAAATAGGACATCCAGAAGTTCGAGAGGCTGCCGTTTCCACCTCTAAGGAACTCACGGTAGACTTCAAATAGATCCATGATGCGTGTACAAGAGCTGTTCTCGAGGACCTCCTTCAAAGCATGTTGTGAGACTTCTTTCCCAAGGCTGTCAATGGTCTTCAGTGTCTCATTCAGGTGAACCATGTCATTCCTGTGAGTTTCTTCCAACCAGGACAGGAAACCATTCAAGGTCAGTCGCATGAGAGCCTCATACAGGAGCTTGTGTAGTCGCACTGCCCTGTTGTATGTGTGCCATCCATAACACCAGCAATTGAGCCTTCTGCAATCATGCCAGACTCAATGCAGAGGTCTTTGAGTCCAGCATCTTGGAAACGCTTTCCTATTATTGCCAGCAGTGTGCAGATGGTGTGGAATACCCCAAGCCTAACGATGATATCATGGAACTTGTCATGGTGTTTCCATGTGATCTCGACAGCCTTCGCATACAGGGCTTGGTCAAAGACACAGACAATCTTCCTCAGGCCTAAGCACTGCATGATGCTCAGTGACTGGTTAAGCACCTCGTTGACAGTAGACATTTGTGTCGCTGGAGCATTGATGGTAGGCAGATAGCCTATATTGTCGGGGATGACTGTCATCTCTCCTCGAGTCAGGATGTTGAAGCCTGTCCAGCTGCTGACTGACTGTTCTTCTTGTTGTGACATGCGTGCTAGGACCCAAAGAAGGTTTTTCTCTCTGGCAAGCTTAGTATTGGCTGCAGTATCGGCATCTGACTTTTTGCTTTGTGGTGGCCCTACCCGTTGTCCAGCATTGTAAGTTCGTAACATTGGTGGGGGTCCATCAATGCTTCTCTTCTTTGTTTTGGGAACAGTGGGCATGGGTTGGACAGGAAGTGGGTTGACTGGCTTTGCTTGCACAGCAATCCCATTGACTCTGTGAGATGTTCCCTCACCACTGACAGTTTCTTCAAGACGGTCGATATTGTCCTAAGCTAAAGTTGTGAATATGCCAGGATGGATGTTAGCTGGAAGGGCAATGCCACTCCCTGATGATGAGAATTTCTGGAGACACAGGGCAGTGTTGATCTCTTCCATCTGTGAATAGGACACACTGTGACCAAGTCGGTTGAGGATGTTTATCAACTCTACATTTCCTGTCAATGATTTGACACTGAATGGCAGAACAATGTGCTTGGAAGGCTTGGTATTTCCACATGTCACTGCATATACTATGTCATGGCCAAATGACTGCAGAAGGCACTGCACTCTCTGGGATGCATGATCAGGATCATTTGAGCCTGTGAGTAGAGAGTACAGGAAGATAATGAGCGACTCTGGAATGGTAGGACATTCTGCTTCTGGTTTGACTTCAGGCGGCCAGGTTTGAGGAACATCTTGACTTTTAATGTCTGCTCTCAATTTGATGGCTGCTTTGGCTATAACATCTTGTGCACTGACACTTTTCAGGGTCTGCAGCTCCCTTTTGAGAGACTGATTTTCTTTGGCAAGTTCCCTCATGGACAAGTTATCGGGATAGAGGAGGAATTTTCCTTTCTCATCAGAGAATATCTGCAAGGCTCCAGCAAACTCACTCTCCAGGTTTCGCCTTATGTGCTTCTTGGTTGATTCCTTGACTTGGGCAATGCCTTGGGAGTTCATTGAAGCTACCAGTCTAGAAGAGAGATCAGTCATTGTCATCACTTGAGGATTGCCAAAAAGCTCCATCCTGATGAAGAGGAACAGCTCATTGTATGCCTTATTCACAGCAGCTTCATACTGGGCTGCAGCATCATCATCTTCATTGCTGGCAACCTCTCCTTTGGAAACCTCTTCTTTGGTGTAAAGTCTATAGCATGACCTGTGGTAGTGCCCTTCAGCTGCTACAAGGTCTCTACTCACAATGGCAAGGATTCTGCTGTCCCTTTTCTTTGTGGCTGCACTCCTGATCTTTGCATCAGCTCGCAGTTCTCGACACTGCACCAGTACTTCTCTCGTATTCTGTCTCTTGGAATATTTGCTGTTTTTCTGACAAAATATGCACTCTGCATCATAAGTCCTAGATGTACTTGGAGCATGTCGAGCTACTCTCTTAGATTGTTTCTCTTCAGCAGAGACACAACTTTTCTTTTCTTTTGCAAGGAGGCCATCAAGAATTTGCTTCATAGTGAAGATACTGCGACACTTTCTGTGTAGTAGATTGCTGGAATCTGTCCCTCAGGAATGTCTTTTGCCAGTTTCAAAACTGGTGCATGATTTCGTATCTGAGCTGCCCTGAGCAGAGTTCTCCATGAGTCGACACTTTGTAGTGAAACCAGCTTATCTGTATCATCAGAACAGTGGATAATGCACTCCACCCGTGGGCGCTTTGGTATTGGGTAAAAACTTGCTTGTTCACCAGTGGCCATATTCAGTCAGTTTTCACCTGCCACATACAAACAAATACATGTAACTTAGGTGTATGAACACTACTAAAAAAAGTTTACTTTGCTTCACCAGCGTCATATTACCATTATTTATCTTACATAGCCACAAATAGATACATTACCTAGTTGCTATGCAACAGCTGTATTTTGTCCACATGAGGCCGCTAAAATCAACACAAGATGAAAGTTCCTCGTAGCCACTTTAACTAATCATATTAACATATACATTAAAAGAACATGCTAACATTATGGGAAATTAGCTTACAATCTTCTCCAGAGTGAGACAAGAAGATAGATACCAGTTTCCTCTATATGTGTTTAGTAGAAAGCTATCTGGCTGCACGTTAGCCTAGCTTAGCACAATGAATGGAAGTACACAGTACTGGTTATCCTTGGTTGTTGGCCAACTAAGAACTGTCCCAGAGTTTAAGCTAGGCTAATTAGTACCAGGGGTGTTGAAATGCTATATTTGTAAAAATCTGGGCAAATACACAATCGTGAGAGGCACAGAAACAGGTTTCCTGAAATAAAAATGAAATAGCTGCTCATTTGGAAATCATGTATTATTTTACTTCTGTTAGTATACCAAATAAAATGGCACCAGTGAAGTTGTGTCACCTTGGGTGATATCGATATCTGGTCTGACCCATGGACTAACTGGCTTTGGTCTAGTTAGTTTCTTAGTAATAATGCCCTTCTAATTTAAGGTTCACAATCACCTCACACAATGAAATAGTATGGGTATATTATACATTTCCTGAATCTTTACAGTCCTGTGAGTATTCCAGTTTTTGTGTTTTGTGTCCCTGATATTCCTAGATGCCACAGGGCTAAAAGAAAGTATATAGTTTAGGCGAACATTGCAGAAAGATGTGTGTTATTGACGGGTTGAAGAGCTCAAGTGACCTCTATATTTGTGAGAAATATCCACAACAGGGCTTGAATGAAAGCTAAGAAGGTCCCCTTTAAAATGATACCAAAGACAATATTATAGAACATTGAAAAATGTCCTGACCATGAGGCTAAACCAGGATATGCACCAGCGTCTAAAATGCAATTTAGTTTAGCGGGTGGTTAACTTCATGAGCTGATAACTGTGATACAGCTGCCACTCAGGAATGGTTATCATACCAAAATATCATCTACAGACATGGATCCTTTCAAAAATTATAAGTAAGTTTTGCCACCTTGAGTGTACCGAAATAGGAAATTTTGGGCTCTGGCCCATGGACTATATGCTGCGTTGAGCGCCAGAGTCAACCAGCAGCCGCCGGCCCGACAAGGAGTCTCTGATGAACAACAGCTTGCAGTCACGGCCGGCGCCCATAGCCGTTAACGAGCGCCGGCCTTGGCGTTTCCCTGAACCCTGTAACTGCAGGGTTTGCGACACCGTTTTGCTTTTGCCCCAAACCTGGCATGGTAATAACAGAGCCCGTCGTCAGGTTGGCGGCGGGCTGTCACCGCAGCCGCGGTGTCCATATAGTCGTACACAGGTGGTGGTGGGGCGGTCTGGTGGGGTAGCAGGGCATGCACAAACTGTTGCCGGTTGGCCAGGAAAACCCTGTCTGCTTCAGCAGCCAGAGAACGGTAGTCCTTGGAGGCGGCGAGAGGAGAACTGGCCAGTGCTGTGCGTACAGGTGCGGGGAGCTGCCTCAGAAAAATGTGTGTGAAAAGAAAGGCCGGATCAGCCGATCCCAGCACAGACAGCATTTTTTCCATTAACTCAGACGGTCTGCCGTCGCCGAGGCCATTCGGGGACAGTAAACGGTCTGCCTTCTCCAGCTCCGACAGTTCAAATAGTTTCAGGAGGAATGTCTTTATAGCATCGTACTTGCCAGCAGCTGGCGGAGCTTCCAACAGTGTCATTGCTCGCGCCGTTGTCGATGCGTCTAACGCCGCCACTACGTGGAAGTACTGCGTTGCATCCTGCGTTATCCCTCTCAGCTGGAACTGGGCTTCCACATGTCGAAACCACGGCCGTGGATTATGCTGCCAAAAGTCGGGTAGCTTCACAGTGGCGGTGTAAATGCTAGCGTTAGCAATAGCCATGTTGTTAGCACCGGCGTCGTCGTTGTCAGACATACTCGTATTAGTAGTTCGATCACGTCGGGGTCACCAATGTGGAGTTAGAAAACAACGAGACAGGAGACGTGAGAGTAGACGTAGTCGAGGTAGTTTACTAGCTCCAACTTTGCATGTCATACGTTCGACAACGACACTGAACCGTGTACCGGAAGCGGAAGTTCATTATCTGACCCCTCGCCTCTTCCCTTAAAGGTACACTGTCCTCTTAGGTGAATGTCTCTAGTTATATAGATGTGGGTCACCACAAGAGCCCAATTTCAATTATATATACTGAAATAGATTTAATTAAGTCCGAGACTCTTAACCATCTTAAAGTTGCTTGGGAGCAGGATTAGGGTGTGGAGCTGACGGATGGGATGTGAGACATTGTGTTGGGGCTCATTCACGCCGCCTCAATATGTGTTAGACATAGTTTTACACAATGTAAGATCTTACATCGCATTCATTTTACTAATGCTAAACTAGCAAGGCTATTTCCTGGTATAAGTGATGCGTAACCATTGTGGACAATCACCTGCAGACCGGCTTCAAATGTTTTGGACCTGCCCTCGCTTATCTGAATTCTGGACAGACATTTTTAAATCCTTTGGAGATATAATCTGGTGAGGACGTTCCACCTGATCCTCTTACGGCCATGTTTGGCATTCCCCCCAGGACTAACACTCCCCTGTATCTTAATAGAATTATGTCTTTCACCTCTCTTAGCTAGACATCTTATACTTCTTAAATGGAAACATGTATTGCCACCTACCCACAGTAGATGGATCAAAGATATGGTATACTACATCAAGTTAGAAAAGATTAGATTTTCCCTGAAAGGTTCATTGAGAAACTTTGAAAAAAACATGGTCACCTTTTCTGGACTATGAAAACCTTAGCAGTTGCTCCATAGGATGGGGATAGCTAAAGCCACAGAAGATTAGATAGAATGTTCTGCATACATACACACACTCATGCACATACAGTTGTTTTTTTTGTTTTTTTTAGGGGTCAATGCATATACTACAGGAACCCTATTGTTACTGTAATGGCATGACTTGGGAGTTTACACATGATGCTAGGCATCATCTACACATAATGCTAGGTCTGTCCTTGATATGATTTTCACCTGTACTACAATTTTATTTTTTTTCTTCCTGTTTATCTCTGCTCTGGGTATAGAAGGGCGGGAGGGAGGGAATGCATATGCTTGATTGTTTGTTTGTGTTATGTTTAAAAAAAATTTGGAAAACCCAATAAACAGATTTAAAAAAAATTAGCCCATCAGCAAGAATATAAGACACATTATGGCACAACTTGTGAACCCAAGTGCAGACACAGACAGGGAAATCTGGTAAATGTGAAAAAGGTGTTTTCTTTGAGGGATTAAGGGGCACGAGGATGGCAGGCAAGGCAGTAGGCGGAGAGGTGATGGTGGATGGCAGAGCCTGGCTGAGCTGGACTGGCGGATGAGGGTAGAAGCACAGCTGGATGATGATGAGCCTGGGGCTCCGAAAGCGAGCAGGCAAGGCAGGCAAGCAAGCGTGAAGATCCTGAGATTCAAGCTTCACAATCCTTTATTGTTATATCCCAACATACAAGAATAAGACTAAAATTATTGTGTTTCAACTGCTCGACATTGAAGCAACAAAAGCAATAAAATAAAAAAGCAGAAAAAAATAGTACTAAAAAATGCAATACAATAATTACATAAATAGTGTGCAGTGTATGTAAGGTGCTGTGTGTGTAGGCCCTGGCTTAATAAATTTGCATGTGAATGTAGTTGTTTGCATGTTTGTGTGTGTTTACGTATGCCCAGCTACGTGTGTGTGTGTGTGTGTGTGTGTGTGTGTGTGTGTGTGTGTGTGTGTGTGTGTGTGTGTGTGTGTGTGTGTGTGTGTGTGTGTGTGTGTGTGTGTGTGTGTGTGTGTGTGTGTGTGTGTGTGTGTGTGTGTGTGTGTGTGTGCGTGCGTGAGTGTGTGTGATATAGACCGGTAGGTTACAGGCCATTTGTGTTTATTGTTCATAAGCCTTGTTGCCTGGTGGAAGAAGCTATCCTGGAGCCTACTGGTTCAGGCCTTGAGGCTGCAATACCACTTGCCAGATGGCAGCAGCTGAAACAGTCTGTGGTTGAGGTGGCTGGGTTCTTTGATAATCCTGCGAGCGCTACTGACACCCTGTCCGTTGTAAATATCCTGGATTGAGAGAAGCTCACATACACGGATGCTCTGGCCTGTCCACATGACCCTCTGCAGTGCCTTTCAGTTGAGGGCAGTGGAATTCCCATACCAGGTGGTGATGCATCCAGTCAGGATGCTCTTGGTTGTGCCTCTGTAGAAGGCCTGCAGGATCTTAGGATCATGCCAAACTTTTCAGTCACCTGAGGTGAAAGAGGCATTGCTTTGCCTTGTTCACCACATGGCTAGAGTGCTCACCCCAGGTGATGTCCTTGATAATGTGAACATCGAGGAGCTTGAAGCTACTGACTCTCTACAGCAGACTCGCTGACAGTGATGAGGTCCAGCTTCTCTCCTTTCCTCCTGTAATCCATGATCAGCTCCTTGGTCTTACCGACATTGAGAGTGAGGTTGTTCTCCTGACACCACTGTGTCAAGGTGTGTATTTCTCTCCTTTAGGCCATCTCGTTGTCATCAGCAATCAGGCCTATTACTGTCGTGCCGTCGGCAAACTTGACTACCAAATTGGAGCTGTGTGTGGCCATGCAGGTGTGGTTTTACAGGGAGTAGAGGAAGGGGCTGAGGACACAGCCCTGGGGGCTCCTATGTTGAGGGTCAGAGAGGCAGAAGTGTTGGAGCCCATCCTCACAACCTGATGTCGACCTGACAGGAAGTCCAGCATACAGCTATAACGACTGGGGTTGGGTCCTAGGTCCCTTAGCTTGGTGTTGAGTCTGAAGGGGACTCTGGTATTAAATGCTGGAATATAGTCCACAAACAGCATCCTCACATAAGAGTTCCTCTCCAGATGTGTGAGGGCAGTGTGGAGTGTTGTGGCTATGGCATCATCTGTGGCTCGGTTTTGTTTATAAGCAAATTGGAGAGGGTCCAGGGTGGGCGGTAACAGGCTACAGATTAGGTTCTTAACATGCGTCTCAAAGCATTTTATCACTTTGAGAGTGAGGGCAACAGGCCATCAGTCATTTAATCATGTTACCGTTTTTTTTTTGGGGGGGGGTTTTGGTACCGGACCAATAGTGGACAACTTGCAGCAGTAGGGAACCACACACATGGAGACGTTAAATATGTCTATGTGCACACCAACCAGCTGTGCCAAGCACGCTCTGATCATCTGGCCTGGGACGCTGTCTGGCCTGGCGACAGGATGACGAAGATCCATTGTAGATTAGCGGCACTATAAGCACTCAATCATAATGACATTCAAATGACTGATTTAAAGGAAAGGACATGTAAAAACATTTAAGACAAGTTTAAAACACCAATAAAACACCAACACAAGTACGCCAAACTCTCACTGCCGGTTGCTGCGTGTGCATGGCCCAAGCCAAGTCTGAAGAATGGAACCGTTAAAGGAAAGGCAGGAAGGCATACTAGGTTTAGGCATAAAACCGTGCAACCAAGCTAGGGGACTGTTTTCATTCCTAAACCTAGTATATGCCAGAGTCCACAAAATAACAGCTAATCATCTGCGTTATCCTTATTAAAATAGGACTGGCAGAGATGAGCATTTTCATATAGAACTGATTAGGAAAAGATGCAGAAATGTTGCGCCTCAAAAAAACAAAAACGAAAAGGTCGCACAAAAATATGACTAGTTAGAATTGTGTATATAGCACTATGTTGAAGCCAATTCGCTCTCTTGTGGCATGTCTGGAAGCGGCATCTGTCTCTGCAATAACCTAATGTTCGATCATTAAAGTTTAAACTTGGGCAGCAGTGATCATTTCTGCTCAGCAAACCCTCCATGGATGGAGAAGCACGAAGGCAGAATTATAAAGGCTGAGGGAGAAAAAAGAGGTTAGAAAGGTTTTCTGAGAGAGACTCTATAATATAAGGGAAGAGTGGAAGAGAAGATGTGAGGATGGTGGGGGGGGGGGTTAGTTGTGCTGTTCTGTAACCAAGAGCTCACAGGTTAAATACCTGCCACAGACAGGTCTCCATTAAAGAGCTGTGTTTCCTGCCACAGCGTCCCTGAGCGCAAAGTGCCAGCTTCAACATCTAAGTGAGATCAGAGGTTTTCTGCTGGATTATAATGCATGATATCTTTGTGGAGAGTCAGCAATCGCAAGCCACCGCAGTAAGGCTTTGGACAAAGCTTTGAGCGAGGTGGGTTGCTCGGCAGCTGGGATGAAAAAGCCTCTTAATAAAAAGAGATGTCAGCAAACCACGTGATGCTCAGCACCCCAAATTTAAAGGAAAGTCGTTCATTATTTACAGTTTGATGAGAGCCACTATTGCTCACTATAGCTCATTCCTATGCTGCAAGATTTGTGTGGATGTATGTAAAGCTGGGCAAGGATGGAGGTGTTGTGTGTGTGTGTGTGTGTGTGTGTGTGTGTGTGTGTGTGTGTGTGTGTGTGTGTGTGTGTGTGTGTGTGTGTGTGTTCTGCTGATGCTGGTGGAAATAGAAAGTGTCAGGTAATGGAAAATTTCCAGATACAGTCTGTCTTTCTGTCTGTCTATTTATCTATCTGAAGAGCTATTAAACACAGACAGCAGTATCTTTAGATGTTCAGCTTAACAATCTCATGCATATAGTGAAGATGCATATCGTGACATGTTTTGACATCAACTAAATCTGCAAGATTTAGTATTTTCTCCTCCATTCAGAAAGGGTGCTTTTTCACCTTACAATATGTCACAATTGTTTTTTCATACTTAATTTTTCTTTTTCTATCAATAAAATTTACAACCTTTTGATGCCAAACAGGAATTGTTTTGATCAGTTCATTCCATTTTAAACTCCTAAGATGGGAACAGATGTATTCTTAGCGCCCCCCCCCCCCCCTGGTTAAGGGATGGTCATTCTCCCTTCACATAGACGGTTGTCAGGCCAAATTGTGTCCAGGCTGCCAAAATGTGTCCGGGTAACGTCATCACAATGCAATTGTGACAGCTCGCATTCCTGACAGTCCTCTCTCGCTGTAGTTCAGAGTCATAATATGGCCGGCAAAAGCAGATTTATTAGTGTACTATTTTTCTCTACGTCGTACAATACATACGCAGGGTCACCTTTTATATTCGACATGCAATTGTTATATTAGGATATGTTTTTCGAAAAGCACAAAAAAAGTATACTTTTAGGCGAAAGTTCATCTACTGGTTGATCACCTTGTTAGCTAGCTAGCAAACTAGCTAGCTAACGTTATGTAGCATGGACGAGATAATAAAAATATTCTATCAATCTATT